>NW_026089444.1:0-203128 GCF_933775445.1 Argentina anserina
AATTGGAATAGTAAAGATACGCAAACGATGTAAAGATACACAATTGGAATAGTAAAGATACGCAAACGATGTAAAGATACTCAGTTTGAAAGAAACACACTCCCACACTTGCAAAACTCTCAAATTCAATAGAAACTCGCATCAGAAAGTCTTACAGAAAGATACTCAAACGTGAAATGAAAAGATACACAATTGGAATAGTAAAGATACGCAAACGATGTAAAGATACTCAGTTTGAAAGAAACACACTCCCACACTTGCAAAACTCTCAAATTCAATAGAAACTCGCATCAGAAAGTCTTACAGAGAGATACTCAAACGAGAAATGAAAAGATACACAATTGGAATAGTAAAGATACGCAAACGATGTAAAGATACTCAGTTTGAAAGAAACACACTCCCACACTTGCAAAACTCTCAAATAAAATAGAAACTCGCATCAGAAAGCCTTACAGAAAGACACTGAAACGAGAAATGAAAAGATACACAATTGGAATAGTAAAGATACGCAAACGATGTAAAGATACACAATTGGAATAGTAAAGATACGCAAACGATGTAAAGATACTCAGTTTGAAAGAAACACACTCCCACACTTGCAAAACTCTCAAATACAATAGAAACTCGCATCAGAAGCCTTACAGCAAGATACTCAAACGAGAAATGAAAAGATACACAATTGGAATAGTAAAGATACGCAAACGATGTAAAGATACTCAGTTTGAAAGAAACACACTCCCACACTTGCAAAACTCTCAAATTCAATAGAAACTCGCATGAGAAAGCCTTACAGAAAGACACTGAAACGAGAAATGAAAAGATACACAATTGGAATAGTAAAGATACGCAAACGATGTAAAGATACACAATTGGAATAGTAAAGATACGCAAACGTTGTAAAGATACTCAGTTTGAAAGAAACACACTCCCACACTTGCAAAACTCTCAAATACAATAGAAACTCGCATCAGAAGCCTTACAGCAAGATACTCAAACGAGAAATGAAAAGATACACAATTGGAATAGTAAAGATACGCAAACGATGTAAAGATACTCAGTTTGAAAGAAACACACTCCCACACTTGCAAAACTCTCAAATTCAATAGAAACTGGCATCAGAAAGCCTTACAGAAAGATACTCAAACGAGAAATGAAAAGATACACAATTGGAATAGTAAAGATACGCAAACGATGTAAAGATACATAATTGGAATAGTAAAGATACGCAAACGATGTAAAGATACTCAGTTTGAAAGAAACACACTCCCACACTTGCAAAACTCTCAAATTCAATAGAAACTCGCATCAGAAAGCCTTACAGAAAGACACTGAAACGAGAAATGAAAAGATACACAATTGGAATAGTAAAGATACGCAAACGATGTAAAGATACACAATTGGAATAGTAAAGATACGCAAACGATGTAAAGATACTCAGTTTGAAAGAAACACACTCCCACACTTGCAAAACTCTCAAATTCAATAGAAACTCGCATCAGAAAGTCTTACAGAAAGATACTCAAACGTGAAATGAAAAGATACACAATTGGAATAGTAAAGATACGCAAACGATGTAAAGATACTCAGTTTGAAAGAAACACACTCCAACACTTGCAAAACTCTCAAATTCAATAGAAACTCGCATCAGAAAGCCTTACAGAGAGATACTCAAACGAGAAATGAAAAGATACACAATTGGAATAGTAAAGATACGCAAACGATGTAAAGATACTCAGTTTGAAAGAAACACACTCCCACACTTGCAAAACTCTCAAATAAAATAGAAACTCGCATCAGAAGCCTTACAGAAAGATACTCAAACGAGAAATGAAAAGATACACAATTGGAATAGTAAAGATACGCAAACGATGTAAAGATACACAATTGGAATAGTAAAGATATGCAAACGATGTAAAGATACTCAGTTTGAAAGAAACACACTCCCACACTTGCAAAACTCTCAAATTCAATAGAAACTGGCATCAGAAAGCCTTACAGAAAGATACTCAAACGAGAAATGAAAAGATACACAATTGGAATAGTAAAGATACGCAAACGATGTAAAGATACATAATTGGAATAGTAAAGATACGCAAACGATGTAAAGATACTCAGTTTGAAAGAAACACACTCCCACACTTGCAAAACTCTCAAATTCAATAGAAACTCGCATCAGAAAGCCTTACAGAAAGACACTGAAACGAGAAATGAAAAGATACACAATTGGAATAGTAAAGATACGCAAACGATGTAAAGATACACAATTGGAATAGTAAAGATACGCAAACGATGTAAAGATACTCAGTTTGAAAGAAACACACTCCCACACTTGCAAAACTCTCAAATTCAATAGAAACTCGCATCAGAAAGTCTTACAGAAAGATACTCAAACGTGAAATGAAAAGATACACAATTGGAATAGTAAAGATACGCAAACGATGTAAAGATACTCAGTTTGAAAGAAACACACTCCAACACTTGCAAAACTCTCAAATTCAATAGAAACTCGCATCAGAAAGCCTTACAGAGAGATACTCAAACGAGAAATGAAAAGATACACAATTGGAATAGTAAAGATACGCAAACGATGTAAAGATACTCAGTTTGAAAGAAACACACTCCCACACTTGCAAAACTCTCAAATAAAATAGAAACTCGCATCAGAAGCCTTACAGAAAGATACTCAAACGAGAAATGAAAAGATACACAATTGGAATAGTAAAGATACGCAAACGATGTAAAGATACTCAGTTTGAAAGAAACACACTCCCACACTTGCAAAACTCTCAAATACAATAGAAACTCGCATCAGAAGCCTTACAGCAAGATACTCAAACGAGAAATGAAAAGATACACAATTGGAATAGTAAAGATACGCAAACGATGTAAAGATACTCAGTTTGAAAGAAACACACTCCCACACTTACAAAACTCTCAAATTCAATAGAAACTCGCATCAGAAGCCTTACAGAAAGATACTCAAACGAGAAATGAAAAGATACACAATTGGAATAGTAAAGATACGCAAACGATGTAAAGATACTCAGTTTGAAAGAAACACACTCCCACACTTGCAAAACTCTCAAATTCAATAGAAACTGGCATCAGAAAGCCTTACAGAAAGATACTCAAACGAGAAATGAAAAGATACGCAATTGGAATAGTAAAGATACGCAAACGATGTAAAGATACACAATTGGAATAGTAAAGATACGCAAACGATGTAAAGATACTCAGTTTGAAAGAAACACACTCCCACACTTGCAAAACTCTCAAATTCAATAGAAACTGGCATCAGAAAGCTTTACAGAAAGATACTCAAATGAGAAATGAAAAGATACACAATTGGAATAGTAAAGATACGCAAACGATGTAAAGATACACAATTGGAATAGTAAAGATACGCAAACGATGTAAAGATACTCAGTTTGAAAGAAACACACTCCCACACTTGCAAAACTCTCAAATTCAATAGAAACTCGCATCAGAAAGCCTTACAGAAAGATACTCAAACGAGAATTGAAAAGATACACAATTGGAATTGTAAAGATACGCAAACGATGTAAAGATACACAATCGGAATAGTAAAGATACGCAAACGATGTAAAGATACTCAGTTTGAAAGAAACACACTCCCACACTTGCAAAACTCTCAAATACAATAGAAACTCGCATCAGAAGCCTTACAGAAAGATACTCAAACGAGAAATGAAAAGATACACAATTGGAATAGTAAAGATACGCAAACGATGTAAAGATACTCAGTTTGAAAGAAACACACTCCCACACTTGCAAAACTCTCAAATAAAATAGAAACTCGCATCAGAAAGCCTTACAGAAAGACACTGAAACGAGAAATGAAAAGATACACAATTGGAATAGTAAAGATACGAAAACGATGTAAAGATACACAATTGGAATAGTAAAGATACGCAAACGATGTAAAGATACTCAGTTTGAAAGAAACACACTCCCACACTTGCAAGACTCTCAAATACAATAGAAACCGGCATCAGAAGCCTTACAGATAGATACTCAAACGAGAAATGAAAAGATACACAATTGGAATAGTAAAGATACGCAAACGATGTAAAGATACACAGTTGGAATAGTAAAGATACGCAAACGATGTAAAGATACTCAGTTTGAAAGAAACACACTCCCACACTTGCAAGACTCTCAAATACAATAGAAACCGGCATCAGAAGCCTTACAGATAGATACTCAAACGAGAAATGAAAAGATACACAATTGGAATAGTAAAGATACGCAAACGATGTAAAGATACACAGTTGGAATAGTAAAGATACGCAAACGATGTAAAGATACTCAGTTTGAAAGAAACACACTCCCACACTTGCAAAACTCTCAAATTCAATAGAAACACGCATCAGAAAGCCTTACAGAAAGACACTGAAACGAGAAATGAAAAGATACACAATTGGAATAGTAAAGATTCGCAAACGATGTAAAGATAGACAATTGGAATAGTAAAGATACGCAAACGATGTAAAGATACTCAGTTTGAAAGAAACACACTCCCACACTTGCAAAACTCTCAAATACAATAGAAACTCGCATCAGAAGCCTTACAGCAAGATACTCAAACGAGAAATGAAAAGATTCATAATTGGAATAGTAAAGATACGCAAACGATGTAAAGATACACAATTGGAATTGTAAAGATACGCAAACGATGTAAACATACTCAGTTTGAAAGAAACACACTCCCACACTTGCAAAACTCTCAAATTCAATAGAAACTCGCATCAGAAAGCCTTACAGAAAGATACTCAAACGAGAAATGAAAAGATACACAATTGGAATAGTAAAGATACGCAAACGATGTAAAGATACTCAGTTTGAAAGAAACACACTCCCACACTTGCAAAACTCTCAAATTCAATAGAAACTGGCATCAGAAAGCCTTACAGAAAGATACTCAAATGAGAAATGAAAAGATACACAATTGGAATAGTAAAGATACGCAAACGATGTAAAGATACACAATTGGAATAGTAAAGATACGCAAACGATGTAAAGATACTCAGTTTGAAAGAAACACACTCCCACACTTGCAAAACTCTCAAATACAATAGAAACTCGCATCAGAAGCCTTACCGAAAGATACTCAAACGAGAAATGAAAAGATACACAATTGGAATAGTAAAGATACGCAAACGATGTAAAGATACACAATTTGAAAAGTAAAGATACGCAAACGATGTAAAGATACTCAGTTTGAAAGAAACACACTCCCACACTTGCAAAACTCTCAAATTCAATAGAAACACGCATCAGAAAGCCTTACAGAAAGACACTGAAACGAGAAATGAAAAGATACACAATTGGAATAGTAAAGATTCGCAAACGATGTAAAGATAGACAATTGGAATAGTAAAGATACGCAAACGATGTAAAGATACTCAGTTTGAAAGAAACACACTCCCACACTTGCAAAACTCTCAAATACAATAGAAACTCGCATCAGAAGCCTTACAGCAAGATACTCAAACGAGAAATGAAAAGATACATAATTGGAATAGTAAAGATACGCAAACGATGTAAAGATACACAATTGGAATTGTAAAGATACGCAAACGATGTAAAGATACACAATTTGAATAGTAAAGATACGCAAACGATGTAAAGATACTCAGTTTGAAAGAAACACACTCCCACACTTGCAAGACTCTCAAATACAATAGAAACCGGCATCAGAAGCCTTACAGATAGATACTCAAACGAGAAATGAAAAGATACACAATTGGAATAGTAAAGATACGCAAACGATGTAAAGATACACAGTTGGAATAGTAAAGATACGCAAACGATGTAAAGATACTCAGTTTGAAAGAAACACACTCCCACACTTGCAAAACTCTCAAATTCAATAGAAACACGCATCAGAAAGCCTTACAGAAAGACACTGAAACGAGAAATGAAAAGATACACAATTGGAATAGTAAAGATTCGCAAACGATGTAAAGATACACAATTGGAATAGTAAAGATACGCAAACGATGTAAAGATACTCAGTTTGAAAGAAACACACTCCCACACTTGCAAAACTCTCAAATACAATAGAAACTCGCATCAGAAGCCTTACAGCAAGATACTCAAACGAGAAATGAAAAGATACATAATTGGAATAGTAAAGATACGCAAACGATGTAAAGATACACAATTGGAATTGTAAAGATACGCAAACGATGTAAACATACTCAGTTTGAAAGAAACACACTCCCACACTTGCAAAACTCTCAAATTCAATAGAAACTCGCATCAGAAAGCCTTACAGAAAGATACTCAAACGAGAAATGAAAAGATACACAATTGGAATAGTAAAGATACGCAAACGATGTAAAGATACTCAGTTTGAAAGAAACACACTCCCACACTTGCAAAACTCTCAAATTCAATAGAATATGGCATCAGAAAGCCTTACAGAAAGATACTCAAACGAGAAATGAAAAGATACACAATTGGAATAGTAAAGATACGCAAACGATGTAAAGATACACAATTGGAATAGTAAAGATACGCAAACGATGTAAAGATACACAATTGGAATAGTAAAGATACGCAAACGATGTAAAGATACACAATTGGAATAGTAAAGATACTCAAACGATGTAAAGATACTCAGTTTGAAAGAAACACACTCCCACACTTGCAAAACTCTCAAATTCAATAGAAACTCGCATCAGAAAGCCTTACAGAAAGATACTCAAACGAGAAATGAAAAGATACACAATTGGAATAGTAAAGATACGCAAACGATGTAAAGATACTCAGTTTGAAAGAAACACACTCCCACACTTGCAAAACTCTCAAATACAATAGAAACTCGCATCAGAAGCCTTACAGAAAGATACTCAAACGAGAAATGAAAAGATACACAATTGGAATAGTAAAGATACGCAAACGATGTAAAGATACTCAGTTTGAAAGAAACACACTCCCACACTTGCAAAACTCTCAAATTCAATAGAAACTCGCATCAGAAAGCCTTACAGAAAGACACTGAAACGAGAAATGAAAAGATACACAATTGGAATAGTAAAGATACGCAAACGATGTAAAGATACACAATTGGAATAGTAAAGATACGCAAACGTTGTAAAGATACTCAGTTTGAAAGAAACACACTCCCACACTTGCAAAACTCTCAAATACAATAGAAACTCGCATCAGAAGCCTTACAGAAAGATACTCAAACGAGAAATGAAAAGATACACAATTGGAATAGTAAAGAAACGCAAACGATGTAAAGATACTCAGTTTGAAAGAAACACACTCCCACACTTGCAAAACTCTCAAATTCAATAGAAACTCGCATCAGAAAGCCTTACAGAAAGATACTCAAACGAGAAATGAAAAGATACACAATTGGAATAGTAAAGATACGCAAACGATGTAAAGATACTCAGTTTGAAAGAAACACACTCCCACACTTGCAAAACTCTCAAATTCGATAGAAACTCGCATTAGAAAGCCTTACAGAAAGACACTGAAACGAGAAATGAAACGATACAAAATTGGAATAGTAAAGATACGCAAACGATGTAAAGATACTCAGTTTGAAAGAAACACACTCCCACACTTGCAAAACTCTCAAATACAATAGAAACCCGCATCAGAAGCCTTACAGAAAGATACTCAAACGAGAAATGAAAAGATACACAATTGGAATAGTAAAGATACGCAAACGATGTAAAGATACTCAGTTTGAAAGAAACACACTCCCACACTTGCAAAACTCTCAAATACAATAGAAACTCGCATCAGAAGCCTTACCGAAAGATACTCAAACGATAAATGAAAAGATACACAATTGGAATAGTAAAGATACGCAAACGATGTAAAGATACACAATTTGAATAGTAAAGATACGCAAACGATGTAAAGATACTCAGTTTGAAAGAAACACACTCCCACACTTGCAGGACTCTCAAATACAATAGAAACCGGCATCAGAAGCCTTACAGATAGATACTCAAACGAGAAATGAAAAGATACACAATTGGAATAGTAAAGATACGCAAACGATGTAAAGATACACAGTTGGAATAGTAAAGATACGCAAACGATGTAAAGATACTCAGTTTGAAAGAAACACACTCCCACACTTGCAAAACTCTCAAATTCAATAGAAACTCGCATCAGAAAGCCTTACAGAAAGACACTGAAACGAGAAATGAAAAGATACACAATTGGAATAGTAAAGATTCGCAAACGATGTAAAGATAGACAATTGGAATAGTAAAGATACGCAAACGATGTAAAGATACTCAGTTTGAAAGAAACACACTCCCACACTTGCAAAACTCTCAAATACAATAGAAACTCGCATCAGAAGCCTTACAGCAAGATACTCAAACGAGAAATGAAAAGATACATAATTGGAATAGTAAAGATACGCAAACGATGTAAAGATACACAATTGGAATTGTAAAGATACGCAAACGATGTAAACATACTCAGTTTGAAAGAAACACACTCCCACACTTGCAAAACTCTCAAATTCAATAGAAACTCGCATCAGAAAGCCTTACAGAAAGATACTCAAACGAGAAATGAAAAGATACACAATTGGAATAGTAAAGATACGCAAACGATGTAAAGATACTCAGTTTGAAAGAAACACACTCCCACACTTGCAAAACTCTCAAATTCAATAGAATATGGCATCAGAAAGCCTTACAGAAAGATACTCAAACGAGAAATGAAAAGATACACAATTGGAATAGTAAAGATACGCTAACGATGTAAAGATACACAATTGGAATAGTAAAGATACGCAAACGATGTAAAGATACACAATTGGAATAGTAAAGATACGCAAACGATGTAAAGATACTCAGTTTGAAAGAAACACACTCCCACACTTGCAAAACTCTCAAATTCAATAGAAACTCGCATCAGAAAGCCTTACAGAAAGATACTCAAACGAGAAATGAAAAGATACACAATTGGAATAGTAAAGATACGCAAACGATGTAAAGATACTCAGTTTGAAAGAAACACACTCCCACACTTGCAAAACTCTCAAATACAATAGAAACTCGCATCAGAAGCCTTACAGAAAGATACTCAAACGAGAAATGAAAAGATACACAATTGGAATAGTAAAGATACGCAAACGATGTAAAGATACTCAGTTTGAAAGAAACACACTCCCACACTTGCAAAACTCTCAAATACAATAGAAACTCGCATAAGAAGCCTTACAGCAAGATACTCAAACGAGAAATGAAAAGATACACAATTGGAATAGTAAAGATACGCAAACGATGTAAAGATACACAATTGGAATAGTAAAGATACGCAAACGATGTAAAGATACTCAGTTTGAAAGAAACACACTCCCACACTTGCAAAACTCTCAAATTCAATAGAAACTCGCATCAGAAAGCCTTACAGAAAGATACTCAAACGAGAAATGAAAAGATACACAATTGGAATAGTAAAGATACGCAAACGATGTAAAGATACTCAGTTTGAAAGAAACACACTCCCACACTTGCAAAACTCTCAAATTCAATAGAAACTCGCATCAGAAAGCCTTACAGAAAGACACTGAAACGAGAAATGAAAAGATACACAATTGGAATAGTAAAGATACGCAAACGATGTAAAGATACACAATTGGAATAGTAAAGATACGCAAACGTTGTAAAGATACTCAGTTTGAAAGAAACACACTCCCACACTTGCAAAACTCTCAAATACAATAGAAACTCGCATCAGAAGCCTTACAGAAAGATACTCAAACGAGAAATGAAAAGATACACAATTGGAATAGTAAAGAAACGCAAACGATGTAAAGATACTCAGTTTGAAAGAAACACACTCCCACACTTGCAAAACTCTCAAATTCAATAGAAACTCGCATCCGAAAGCCTTACAGAAAGATACTCAAACGAGAAATGAAAAGATACACAATTGGAATAGTAAAGATACGCAAACGATGTAAAGATACACAATTGGAATAGTAAAGATACGCAAACGATGTAAAGATACTCAGTTTGAAAGAAACACACTCCCACACTTGCAAAACTCTCAAAGTCAATAGAAACTCGCATCAGAAAGCCTTACAGAAAGACACTGAAACGAGAAATGAAAAGATACACAATTGGAATAGTAAAGATACGCAAACGATGTAAAGATACACAATTGGAATAGTAAAGATACGCAAACGATGTAAAGATACTCAGTTTGAAAGAAACACACTCCCACACTTGCAAAACTCTCAAATACAATAGAAACTCGCATCAGAAGCCTTACAGAAAGATACTCAAACGAGAAATGAAAAGATACACAATTGGAATAGTAAAGATACGCAAACGATGTAAAGATACTCAGTTTGAAAGAAAAACCCTCCCACACTTGCAAAACTCTCAAATTCAATAGAAACTCGCATCAGAAAGCCTTATAGAAAGATACTCAAACGTGAAATGAAAAGATACACAATTGGAATAGTAAAGATACGCAAACGATGTAAAGATACTCAGTTTGAAAGAAACACACTCCCACACTTGCAAAACTCTCAAATTCAATAGAAACTCGCATCAGAAGCCTTACAGAAAGATACTTAAATGAGAAATGAAAAGATACACAATTGGAATAGTAAAGATACGCAAACGATGTAAAGATACTCAGTTTGAAAGAAACACACTCCCACACTTGCAAAACTCTCAAATACAATAGAAACTCGCATAAGAAGCCTTACAGCCAGATACTCAAACGAGAAATGAAAAGATACACAATTGGAATAGTAAAGATACGCAAACGATGTAAAGATACACAATTGGAATAGTAAAGATACGCAAACGATGTAAAGATACTCAGTTTGAAAGAAACACACTCCCACACTTGCAAAACTCTCAAATTCAATAGAAACTCGCATCAAAAAGCCTTACAGAAAGATACTCAAACGAGAAATGAAAAGATACACAATTGGAATAGTAAAGATACGCAAACGATGTAAAGATACTCAGTTTGAAAGAAACACACTCCCACACTTGCAAAACTCTCAAATTCAATAGAAACTCGCATCAGAAAGCCTTACAGAAAGACACTGAAACGAGAAATGAAAAGATACACAATTGGAATAGTAAAGATACGCAAACGATGTAAAGATACACAATTGGAATAGTAAAGATACGCAAACGTTGTAAAGATACTCAGTTTGAAAGAAACACACTCCCACACTTGCAAAACTCTCAAATACAATAGAAACTCGCATCAGAAGCCTTACAGCAAGATACTCAAACGAGAAATGAAAAGATACACAATTGGAATAGTAAAGATACGCAAACGATGTAAAGATACTCAGTTTGAAAGAAACACACTCCCACACTTGCAAAACTCTCAAATTCAATAGAAACTGGCATCAGAAAGCCTTACAGAAAGATACTCAAACGAGAAATGAAAAGATACACAATTGGAATAGTAAAGATACGCAAACGATGTAAAGATACATAATTGGAATAGTAAAGATACGCAAACGATGTAAAGATACTCAGTTTGAAAGAAACACACTCCCACACTTGCAAAACTCTCAACTTCAATAGAAACTCGCATCAGAAAGCCTTACAGAAAGACACTGAAACGAGAAATGAAAAGATACACAATTGTAATAGTAAAGATACGCAAACGATGTAAAGATACACAATTGGAATAGTAAAGATACGCAAACGATGTAAAGATACTCAGTTTGAAAGAAACACACTCCCACACTTGCAAAACTCTCAAATTCAATAGAAACTCGCATCAGAAAGTCTTACAGAAAGATACTCAAACGTGAAATGAAAAGATACACAATTGGAATAGTAAAGATACGCAAACGATGTAAAGATACTCAGTTTGAAAGAAACACACTCCCACACTTGCAAAACTCTCAAATTCAATAGAAACTCGCATCAGAAAGCCTTACAGAGAGATACTCAAACGAGAAATGAAAAGATACACAATTGGAATAGTAAAGATACGCAAACGATGTAAAGATACTCAGTTTGAAAGAAACACACTCCCACACTTGCAAAACTCTCAAATAAAATAGAAACTCGCATCAGAAGCCTTACAGAAAGATACTCGAACGAGAAATGAAAAGATACACAATTGGAATAGTAAAGATACGCAAACGATGTAAAGATACACAATTGGAATAGTAAAGATACGCAAACGTTGTAAAGATACTCAGTTTGAAAGAAACACACTCCCACACTTGCAAAACTCTCAAATACAATAGAAACTCGCATCAGAAGCCTTACAGAAAGATACTCAAACGAGAAATGAAAAGATACACAATTGGAATAGTAAAGAAACGCAGACGATGTAAAGATACTCAGTTTGAAAGAAACACACTCCCACACTTGCAAAACTCTCAAATTCAATAGAAACTCGCATCAGAAAGCCTTACAGAAAGATACTCAAACGAGAAATGAAAAGATACACAATTGGAATAGTAAAGATACGCAAACGATGTAAAGATACTCAGTTTGAAAGAAACACACTCCCACACTTGCAAAACTTTCAAATTCAATAGAATATGGCATCAGAAAGCCTTACAGAAAGATACTCAAACGAGAAATGAAAAGATACACAATTGGAATAGTAAAGATACGCTAACGATGTAAAGATACACAATTGGAATAGTAAAGATACGCAAACGATGTAAAGATACACAATTGGAATAGTAAAGATACGCAAACGATGTAAAGATACTCAGTTTGAAAGAAACACACTCCCACACTTGCAAAACTCTCAAATTCAATAGAAACTCGCATCAGAAAGCCTTACAGAAAGATACTCAAACGAGAAATGAAAAGATACACAATTGGAATAGTAAAGATACGCAAACGATGTAAAGATACTCAGTTTGAAAGAAACACACTCCCACACTTGCAAAACTCTCAAATACAATAGAAACTCGCATCAGAAGCCTTACAGAAAGATACTCAAACGAGAAATGAAAAGATACACAATTGGAATAGTAAAGATACGCAAACGATGTAAAGATACTCAGTTTGAAAGAAACACACTCCCACACTTGCAAAACTCTCAAATACAATAGAAACTCGCATAAGAAGCCTTACAGCAAGATACTCAAACGAGAAATGAAAAGATACACAATTGGAATAGTAAAGATACGCAAACGATGTAAAGATACACAATTGGAATAGTAAAGATACGCAAACGATGTAAAGATACTCAGTTTGAAAGAAACACACTCCCACACTTGCAAAACTCTCAAATTCAATAGAAACTCGCATCAGAAAGCCTTACAGAAAGATACTCAAACGAGAAATGAAAAGATACACAATTGGAATAGTAAAGATACGCAAACGATGTAAAGATACTCAGTTTGAAAGAAACACACTCCCACACTTGCAAAACTCTCAAATTCAATAGAAACTCGCATCAGAAAGCCTTACAGAAAGACACTGAAACGAGAAATGAAAAGATACACAATTGGAATAGTAAAGATACGCAAACGATGTAAAGATACACAATTGGAATAGTAAAGATACGCAAACGTTGTAAAGATACTCAGTTTGAAAGAAACACACTCCCACACTTGCAAAACTCTCAAATACAATAGAAACTCGCATCAGAAGCCTTACAGAAAGATACTCAAACGAGAAATGAAAAGATACACAATTGGAATAGTAAAGAAACGCAAACGATGTAAAGATACTCAGTTTGAAAGAAACACACTCCCACACTTGCAAAACTCTCAAATTCAATAGAAACTCGCATCCGAAAGCCTTACAGAAAGATACTCAAACGAGAAATGAAAAGATACACAATTGGAATAGTAAAGATACGCAAACGATGTAAAGATACACAATTGGAATAGTAAAGATACGCAAACGATGTAAAGATACTCAGTTTGAAAGAAACACACTCCCACACTTGCAAAACTCTCAAAGTCAATAGAAACTCGCATCAGAAAGCCTTACAGAAAGACACTGAAACGAGAAATGAAAAGATACACAATTGGAATAGTAAAGATACGCAAACGATGTAAAGATACACAATTGGAATAGTAAAGATACGCAAACGATGTAAAGATACTCAGTTTGAAAGAAACACACTCCCACACTTGCAAAACTCTCAAATACAATAGAAACTCGCATCAGAAGCCTTACAGAAAGATACTCAAACGAGAAATGAAAAGATACACAATTGGAATAGTAAAGATACGCAAACGATGTAAAGATACTCAGTTTGAAAGAAAAACACTCCCACACTTGCAAAACTCTCAAATTCAATAGAAACTCGCATCAGAAAGCCTTATAGAAAGATACTCAAACGTGAAATGAAAAGATACACAATTGGAATAGTAAAGATACGCAAACGATGTAAAGATACTCAGTTTGAAAGAAACACACTCCCACACTTGCAAAACTCTCAAATTCAATAGAAACTCGCATCAGAAGCCTTACAGAAAGATACTTAAATGAGAAATGAAAAGATACACAATTGGAATAGTAAAGATACGCAAACGATGTAAAGATACTCAGTTTGAAAGAAACACACTCCCACACTTGCAAAACTCTCAAATACAATAGAAACTCGCATAAGAAGCCTTACAGCCAGATACTCAAACGAGAAATGAAAAGATACACAATTGGAATAGTAAAGATACGCAAACGATGTAAAGATACACAATTGGAATAGTAAAGATACGCAAACGATGTAAAGATACTCAGTTTGAAAGAAACACACTCCCACACTTGCAAAACTCTCAAATTCAATAGAAACTCGCATCAAAAAGCCTTACAGAAAGATACTCAAACGAGAAATGAAAAGATACACAATTGGAATAGTAAAGATACGCAAACGATGTAAAGATACTCAGTTTGAAAGAAACACACTCCCACACTTGCAAAACTCTCAAATTCAATAGAAACTCGCATCAGAAAGCCTTACAGAAAGACACTGAAAGGAGAAATGAAAAGATACACAATTGGAATAGTAAAGATACGCAAACGATGTAAAGATACACAATTGGAATAGTAAAGATACGCAAACGTTGTAAAGATACTCAGTTTGAAAGAAACACACTCCCACACTTGCAAAACTCTCAAATACAATAGAAACTCGCATCAGAAGCCTTACAGCAAGATACTCAAACGAGAAATGAAAAGATACACAATTGGAATAGTAAAGATACGCAAACGATGTAAAGATACTCAGTTTGAAAGAAACACACTCCCACACTTGCAAAACTCTCAAATTCAATAGAAACTGGCATCAGAAAGCCTTACAGAAAGATACTCAAACGAGAAATGAAAAGATACACAATTGGAATAGTAAAGATACGCAAACGATGTAAAGATACATAATTGGAATAGTAAAGATACGCAAACGATGTAAAGATACTCAGTTTGAAAGAAACACACTCCCACACTTGCAAAACTCTCAACTTCAATAGAAACTCGCATCAGAAAGCCTTACAGAAAGACACTGAAACGAGAAATGAAAAGATACACAATTGTAATAGTAAAGATACGCAAACGATGTAAAGATACACAATTGGAATAGTAAAGATACGCAAACGATGTAAAGATACTCAGTTTGAAAGAAACACACTCCCACACTTGCAAAACTCTCAAATTCAATAGAAACTCGCATCAGAAAGTCTTACAGAAAGATACTCAAACGTGAAATGAAAAGATACACAATTGGAATAGTAAAGATACGCAAACGATGTAAAGATACTCAGTTTGAAAGAAACACACTCCCACACTTGCAAAACTCTCAAATTCAATAGAAACTCGCATCAGAAAGCCTTACAGAGAGATACTCAAACGAGAAATGAAAAGATACACAATTGGAATAGTAAAGATACGCAAACGATGTAAAGATACTCAGTTTGAAAGAAACACACTCCCACACTTGCAAAACTCTCAAATAAAATAGAAACTCGCATCAGAAGCCTTACAGAAAGATACTCGAACGAGAAATGAAAAGATACACAATTGGAATAGTAAAGATACGCAAACGATGTAAAGATACTCAGTTTGAAAGAAACAAACTCCCACACTTGCAAAACTCTCAAATTCAATAGAAACTGGCATCAGAAAGCCTTACAGAAAGATACTCAAACGAGAAATGAAAAGATACACAATTGGAATAGTAAAGATACGAAAACGATGTAAAGATACACAATTGGAATAGTAAAGATACGCAAACGATGTAAAGATACTCAGTTTGAAAGAAACACACTCCCACACTTGCAAAACTCTCAAATTCAATAGAAACTGGCATCAGAAAGCCTTACAGAAAGATACTCAAACGAGAAATGAAAAGATACACAATTAGAATAGTAAAGATACGCAAACGATGTAAAGATACACAATTGGAATAGTAACGATACGCAAACGATGTAAAGATACTCAGTTTGAAAGAAACACACTCCCACACTTGCAAAACTCTCAAATTCAATAGAAACTCGCATCAGAAAGCCTTACAGAAAGATACTCAAACGAGAAATGAAAAGATACACAATTGGAATAGTAAAGATACGCAAACGTTGTAAAGATACTCAGTTTGAAAGAAACACACTCCCACACTTGCAAAACTCTCAAATACAATAGAAACTCGCATCAGAAGCCTTACAGAAAGATACTCAAACGAGAAATGAAAAGATACACAATTGGAATAGTAAAGAAACGCAAACGATGTAAAGATACTCAGTTTGAAAGAAACACACTCCCACACTTGCAAAACTCTCAAATTCAATAGAAACTCGCATCCGAAAGCCTTACAGAAAGATACTCAAACGAGAAATGAAAAGATACACAATTGGAATAGTAAAGATACGCAAACGATGTAAAGATACACAATTGGAATAGTAAAGATACGCAAACGATGTAAAGATACTCAGTTTGAAAGAAACACACTCCCACACTTGCAAAACTCTCAAAGTCAATAGAAACTCGCATCAGAAAGCCTTACAGAAAGACACTGAAACGAGAAATGAAAAGATACACAATTGGAATAGTAAAGATACGCAAACGATGTAAAGATACACAATTGGAATAGTAAAGATACGCAAACGATGTAAAGATACTCAGTTTGAAAGAAACACACTCCCACACTTGCAAAACTCTCAAATACAATAGAAACTCGCATCAGAAGCCTTACAGAAAGATACTCAAACGAGAAATGAAAAGATACACAATTGGAATAGTAAAGATACGCAAACGATGTAAAGATACTCAGTTTGAAAGAAAAACACTCCCACACTTGCAAAACTCTCAAATTCAATAGAAACTCGCATCAGAAAGCCTTATAGAAAGATACTCAAACGTGAAATGAAAAGATACACAATTGGAATAGTAAAGATACGCAAACGATGTAAAGATACTCAGTTTGAAAGAAACACACTCCCACACTTGCAAAACTCTCAAATTCAATAGAAACTCGCATCAGAAGCCTTACAGAAAGATACTTAAATGAGAAATGAAAAGATACACAATTGGAATAGTAAAGATACGCAAACGATGTAAAGATACTCAGTTTGAAAGAAACACACTCCCACACTTGCAAAACTCTCAAATACAATAGAAACTCGCATAAGAAGCCTTACAGCCAGATACTCAAACGAGAAATGAAAAGATACACAATTGGAATAGTAAAGATACGCAAACGATGTAAAGATACACAATTGGAATAGTAAAGATACGCAAACGATGTAAAGATACTCAGTTTGAAAGAAACACACTCCCACACTTGCAAAACTCTCAAATTCAATAGAAACTCGCATCAAAAAGCCTTACAGAAAGATACTCAAACGAGAAATGAAAAGATACACAATTGGAATAGTAAAGATACGCAAACGATGTAAAGATACTCAGTTTGAAAGAAACACACTCCCACACTTGCAAAACTCTCAAATTCAATAGAAACTCGCATCAGAAAGCCTTACAGAAAGACACTGAAAGGAGAAATGAAAAGATACACAATTGGAATAGTAAAGATACGCAAACGATGTAAAGATACACAATTGGAATAGTAAAGATACGCAAACGTTGTAAAGATACTCAGTTTGAAAGAAACACACTCCCACACTTGCAAAACTCTCAAATACAATAGAAACTCGCATCAGAAGCCTTACAGCAAGATACTCAAACGAGAAATGAAAAGATACACAATTGGAATAGTAAAGATACGCAAACGATGTAAAGATACTCAGTTTGAAAGAAACACACTCCCACACTTGCAAAACTCTCAAATTCAATAGAAACTGGCATCAGAAAGCCTTACAGAAAGATACTCAAACGAGAAATGAAAAGATACACAATTGGAATAGTAAAGATACGCAAACGATGTAAAGATACATAATTGGAATAGTAAAGATACGCAAACGATGTAAAGATACTCAGTTTGAAAGAAACACACTCCCACACTTGCAAAACTCTCAACTTCAATAGAAACTCGCATCAGAAAGCCTTACAGAAAGACACTGAAACGAGAAATGAAAAGATACACAATTGTAATAGTAAAGATACGCAAACGATGTAAAGATACACAATTGGAATAGTAAAGATACGCAAACGATGTAAAGATACTCAGTTTGAAAGAAACACACTCCCACACTTGCAAAACTCTCAAATTCAATAGAAACTCGCATCAGAAAGTCTTACAGAAAGATACTCAAACGTGAAATGAAAAGATACACAATTGGAATAGTAAAGATACGCAAACGATGTAAAGATACTCAGTTTGAAAGAAACACACTCCCACACTTGCAAAACTCTCAAATTCAATAGAAACTCGCATCAGAAAGCCTTACAGAGAGATACTCAAACGAGAAATGAAAAGATACACAATTGGAATAGTAAAGATACGCAAACGATGTAAAGATACTCAGTTTGAAAGAAACACACTCCCACACTTGCAAAACTCTCAAATAAAATAGAAACTCGCATCAGAAGCCTTACAGAAAGATACTCGAACGAGAAATGAAAAGATACACAATTGGAATAGTAAAGATACGCAAACGATGTAAAGATACTCAGTTTGAAAGAAACAAACTCCCACACTTGCAAAACTCTCAAATTCAATAGAAACTGGCATCAGAAAGCCTTACAGAAAGATACTCAAACGAGAAATGAAAAGATACACAATTGGAATAGTAAAGATACGCAAACGATGTAAAGATACACAATTGGAATAGTAAAGATACGCAAACGATGTAAAGATACTCAGTTTGAAAGAAACACACTCCCACACTTGCAAAACTCTCAAATTCAATAGAAACTGGCATCAGAAAGCCTTACAGAAAGATACTCAAACGAGAAATGAAAAGATACACAATTAGAATAGTAAAGATACGCAAACGATGTAAAGATACACAATTGGAATAGTAACGATACGCAAACGATGTAAAGATACTCAGTTTGAAAGAAACACACTCCCACACTTGCAAAACTCTCAAATTCAATAGAAACTCGCATCAGAAAGCCTTACAGAAAGATACTCAAACGAGAAATGAAAAGATACACAATTGGAATAGTAAAGATACGCAAACGATGTAAAGATACTCAGTTTGACAGAAACACACTCCCACACTTGCAAAACTCTCAAATACAATAGAAACTCGCATCAGAAGCCTTACAGAAAGATACTCAAACGAGAAATGAAAAGATACACAATTAGAATAGTAAAGAAACGCAAACGATGTAAAGATACTCAGTTTGAAAGAAACACACTCCCACACTTGCAAAACTTTCAAATACAATAGAAACTCGCATCAGAAGCCTTACAGAAAGATACTCAAACGAGAAATGAAAAGATACACAATTGGAATAGTAAAGATACGCAAACGATGTAAAGATACTCAGTTTGAAAGAAACACACTCCCACACTTACAAAACTCTCAAATTCAATAGAAACTGGCATCAGAAGCCTTACAGAAAGATACTCAAACGAGAAATGAAAAGATACACAATTGGAATAGTAAAGATACGCAAACGATGTAAAGATACTCAGTTTGAAAGAAACACACTCCCACACTTGCAAAACTCTCAAATTCAATAGAAACTCGCATCAGAAAGCCTTACAGAAAGACACTGAAACGAGAAATGAAAAGATACACAATTGGAATAGTAAAGATACGCAAACGATGTAAAGATACACAAGTGGAATAGTAAAGATACGCAAACGATGTAAAGATACTCAGTTTGAAAGAAACACACTCCCAAACTTGCAAAACTCTCAAATTCAATAGAAACTGGCATCAGAAAGCCTTACAGAAAGATACTCAAACGAGAAATGAAAAGATACACAATTGGAATAGTAATGATACGCAAACGATGTAAAGATACACAATTGGAATTGTAAAGATACGCAAACGATGTAAAGATACACAATTGGAATAGTAAAGAGACGCAAACGATGTAAAGATACTCAGTTTGAAAGAAACACACTCCCACACTTGCAAAACTCTCAAATTCAATAGAAACTCGCATCAGAAAGCCTTACAGAAAGACACTGAAACAAGAAATGAAAAGATACACAATTGGAATAGTAAAGATTCGCAAACGATGTAAAGACACACAATTGGAATAGTAAAGATACGCAAACGATGTAAAGATACTCAGTTTGAAAGAAACACACTCCCACACTTGCAAAACTCTCAAATACAATAGAAACTCGCATCAGAAGCCTTACAGCAAGATACTCGAACGAGAAATGAAAAGATACATAATTGGAATAGTAAAGATACGCAAACGATGTAAAGATACACAATTGGAATAGTAAAGATACGCAAACGATGTAAACATACTCAGTTTGAAAGAAACACACTCCCACACTTGCAAAACTCTCAAATTCAATAGAAACTCGCATCAGAAGCCTTACAGCAAGATACTCAAACGAGAAATGAAAAGATACACAATTGGAATAGTAAAGATACGTAAGAAATGTAAAGATACACAATTGGAATAGTAAAGATACGCAAACGATGTAAAGATACTCAGTTTGAAAGAAACACACTCCCACACTTGCAAAACTCTCAAATTCAATAGAAACTCGCATCAGAAAGCCTTACAGAAAGATAATCAAACGAGAAATGAAAAGATACACAATTGGAATAGTAAAGATACGAAAACGATGTAAAGATACTCAGTTTGAAAGAAACACACTCCCACACTTGCAAAACTCTCAAATACAATAGAAACTCGCATCAGAAGCCTTACAGAAAGATACTCAAACGAGAAATGAAAAGATACACAATTGGAATAGTAAAGATATGCAAACGATGTAAAGATACTCAGTTTGAAAGAAACACACTCCCACACTTGCAAAACTCTCAAATACAATAGAAACTCGCATCAGAAGCCTTACAGAAAGATACTCAAACGAGAAATGAAAAGATACACAATTGGAATAGTAAAGATACGCAAACGATGTAAAGATACTCAGTTTGAAAGAAACACACTCCCACACTTGCAAAACTCTCAAATTCAATAGAAACTGGCATCAGAAAGCCTTACAGAAAGATACTCAAACGAGAAATGAAAAGATACACAATTGGAATAGTAAAGATACGCAAACGATGTAAAGATACACAATTGGAATAGTAAAGATACGCAAACGATGTAAAGATACTCAGTTTGAAAGAAACACACTCCAACACTTGCAAAACTCTCAAATTCAATAGAAACTCGCATCAGAAAGCCTTACAGAGAGATACTCAAACGAGAAATGAAAAGATACACAATTGGAATAGTAAAGATACGCAAACGATGTAAAGATACTCAGTTTGAAAGAAACACACTCCCACACTTGCAAAACTCTCAAATAAAATAGAAACTCGCATCAGAAGCCTTACAGAAAGATACTCAAACGAGAAATGAAAAGATACACAATTGGAATAGTAAAGATACGCAAACGATGTAAAGATACTCAGTTTGAAAGAAACACACTCCCACACTTGCAAAACTCTCAAATTCAATAGAAACTGGCATCAGAAAGCCTTACAGAAAGATACTCAAACGAGAAATGAAAAGATACACAATTGGAATAGTAAAGATACGCAAACGATGTAAAGATACACAATTGGAATAGTAAAGATACGCAAACGATGTAAAGATACTCAGTTTGAAAGAATCACACTCCCACACTTGCAAAACTCTCAAATACAATAGAAACTCGCATCAGAAGCCTTACAGCAAGATACTCAAACGAGAAATGAAAAGATACACAATTGGAATAGTAAAGATACGCAAACGATGTAAAGATACTCAGTTTGAAAGAAACACACTCCCACACTTGCAAAACTCTCAAATTCAATAGAAACTGGCATCAGAAAGCCTTACAGAAAGATACTCAAACGAGAAATGAAAAGATACACAATTGGAATAGTAAAGATACGCAAACGATGTAAAGATACATAATTGGAATAGTAAAGATACGCAAACGATGTAAAGATACTCAGTTTGAACGAAACACACTCCCACACTTGCAAAACTCTCAAATTCAATAGAAACTCGCATCAGAAAGCCTTACAGAAAGACACTGAAACGAGAAATGAAAAGATACACAATTGGAATAGTAAAGATACGCAAACGATGTAAAGATACACAATTGGAATAGTAAAGATACGCAAACGATGTAAAGATACTCAGTTTGAAAGAAACACACTCCCACACTTGCAAAACTCTCAAATTCAATAGAAACTCGCATCAGAAAGTCTTACAGAAAGATACTCATACGTGAAATGAAAAGATACACAATTGGAATAGTAAAGATACGCAAACGATGTAAAGATACTCAGTTGGAAAGAAACACACTCCCACACTTGCAAAACTCTCAAATTCAATAGAAACTCGCATCAGAAAGCCTTACAGAAAGACACTGAAATGAGAAATGAAAAGATACACAATTGGAATAGTAAAGATACGCAAACGATGTAAAGATACACAATTGGAATAGTAATGATACGAAAACGATGTAAAGATACACAATTGGAATAGTAAAGATACGCAAACGATGTAAAGATACTCAGTTTGAAAGAAACACCCTCCCACACTTGCAAAACTCTCAAATACAATAGAAACTCGCATCAGAAGCCTTACAGAAAGATACTCAAACGAGAAATGAAAAGATACACAATTGGAATAGTAAAGATACGCAAACGATGTAAAGATACACAATTGGAATAGTAAAGATACGCAAACGATGTAAAGATACTCAGTTTGAAAGAAACACACTCCCACACTTGCAAAACTCTCAAATTCAATAGAAACTGGCATCAGAAAGCCTTACAGAAAGATACTCAAACGAGAAATGAAAAGATACACAATTGGAATAGTAAAGATACGCAAACGATGTAAAGATACACAATTGGAATAGTAAAGATACGCAAACGATGTAAAGATACACAATTGGAATAGTAAAGATACGCAAACGATGTAAAGATACTCAGTTTGAAAGAAACACACTCCAACACTTGCAAAACTCTCAAATTCAATAGAAACTCGCATCAAAAAGCCTTACAGAGAGATACTCAAACGAGAAATGAAAAGATACACAATTGGAATAGTAAAGATACGCAAACGATGTAAAGATACTCAGTTTGAAAGAAACACACTCCCACACTTGCAAAACTCTCAAATAAAATAGAAACTCGCATCAGAAGCCTTACAGAAAGATACTCAAACGAGAAATGAAAAGATACACAATTGGAATAGTAAAGATACGCAAACGATGTAAAGATACTCAGTTTGAAAGAAACACACTCCCACACTTGCAAAACTCTCAAATTCAATAGAAACTGGCATCAGAAAGCCTTACAGAAAGATACTCAAACGAGAAATGAAAAGATACACAATTGGAATAGTAAAGATACGCAAACGATGTAAAGATACACAATTGGAATAGTAAAGATACGCAAACGATGTAAAGATACTCAGTTTGAAAGAATCACACTCCCACACTTGCAAAACTCTCAAATACAATAGAAACTCGCATCAGAAGCCTTACAGCAAGATACTCAAACGAGAAATGAAAAGATACACAATTGGAATAGTAAAGATACGCAAACGATGTAAAGATACTCAGTTTGAAAGAAACACACTCCCACACTTGCAAAACTCTCAAATTCAATAGAAACTGGCATCAGAAAGCCTTACAGAAAGATACTCAAACGAGAAATGAAAAGATACACAATTGGAATAGTAAAGATACGCAAACGATGTAAAGATACATAATTGGAATAGTAAAGATACGCAAACGATGTAAAGATACTCAGTTTGAACGAAACACACTCCCACACTTGCAAAACTCTCAAATTCAATAGAAACTCGCATCAGAAAGCCTTACAGAAAGACACTGAAACGAGAAATGAAAAGATACACAATTGGAATAGTAAAGATACGCAAACGATGTAAAGATACACAATTGGAATAGTAAAGATACGCAAACGATGTAAAGATACTCAGTTTGAAAGAAACACACTCCCACACTTGCAAAACTCTCAAATTCAATAGAAACTCGCATCAGAAAGTCTTACAGAAAGATACTCATACGTGAAATGAAAAGATACACAATTGGAATAGTAAAGATACGCAAACGATGTAAAGATACTCAGTTTGAAAGAAACACACTCCCACACTTGCAAAACTCTCAAATTCAATAGAAACTCGCATCAGAAAGCCTTACAGAGAGATACTCAAACGAGAAATGAAAAGATACACAATTGGAATAGTAAAGATACGCAAACGATGTAAAGATACTCAGTTTGAAAGAAACACACTCCCACACTTGCAAAACTCTCAAATAAAATAGAAACTCGCATCAGAAAGCCTTACAGAAAGACACTGAAACGAGAAATGAAAAGATACACAATTGGAATAGTAAAGATACGCAAACGATGTAAAGATACACAATTGGAATAGTAAAGATACGCAAACGATGTAAAGATACTCAGTTTGAAAGAAACACACTCCCACACTTGCAAAACTCTTAAATACAATAGAAACTCGCATCAGAAGCCTTACAGAAAGATACTCAAACGAGAAATGAAAAGATACACAATTGGAATAGTAAAGATACACAAACGATGTAAAGATACTCAGTTTGAAAGAAACACACTCCCACACTTGCAAAACTCTCAAATAAAATAGAAACTCGCATCAGAAAGCCTTACAGAAAGACACTGAAACGAGAAATGAAAAGATACACAATTGGAATAGTAAAGAAACGCAAACGATGTAAAGATACACAATTGGAATAGTAAAGATACGCAAACGATGTAAAGATACTCAGTTTGAAAGAAACACACTTCCACACTTGCAAAACTCTCAAATACAATAGAAACTCGCATCAGAAGCCTTACAGAAAGATACTCAAACGAGAAATGAAAAGATACACAATTGGAATAGTAAAGAAACGCAAACGATGTAAAGATACTCAGTTTGAAAGAAACACACTCCCACACTTGCAAAACTCTCAAATTCAATAGAAACTCGCATCAGAAAGCCTTACAGAAAGATACTCAAACGAGAAATGAAAAGATACACAATTGGAATAGTAAAGATACGCAAACGATGTAAAGATACACAATTGGAATAGTAAAGATACGCAAACGATGTAAAGATACTCAGTTTGAAAGAAACACACTCCCACACTTGCAAAACTCTCAAATACAATAGAAACTCGCATCAGAAGCCTTACAGCAAGATACTTAAACGAGAAATGAAAAGATACATAATTGGAATAGTAAAGATACGCAAACGATGTAAAGATACACAATTGGAATAGTAAAGATACGCAAACGATGTAAACATACTCAGTTTGAAAGAAACACACTCCCACACTTGCAAAACTCTCAAATTCAATAGAAACTCGCATCAGAAAGCCTTACAGAAAGATACTCAAACGAGAAATGAAAAGATACACAATTGGAATAGTAAAGATACGCAAACGATGTAAAGATACTCAGTTTGAAAGAAACACACTCCCACACTTGCAAAACTCTCAAATACAATAGAAACTCGCATCAGAAGCCTTACAGAAAGATACTCAAACGAGAAATGAAAAGATACACAATTGGAATAGTAAAGATACGCAAACGATGTAAAGATACTCAGTTTGAAAGAAACACACTCCCACACATGCAAAACTCTCAAATTCAATAGAAACTGGCATCAGAAAGCCTTACAGAAAGATACTCAAACGAGAAATGAAAAGATACACAATTAGAATAGTAAAGATACGCAAACGATGTAAAGATACACAATTGGAATAGTAACGATACGCAAACGATGTAAAGATACTCAGTTTGAAAGAAACACACTCCCACACTTGCAAAACTCTCAAATTCAATAGAAACTCGCATCAGAAAGCCTTACAGAAAGATACTCAAACGAGAAATGAAAAGATACACAATTGGAATAGTAAATATACGCAAACGATGTAAAGATACTCAGTTTGAAAGAAACACACTCCCACACTTGCAAAACTCTCAAATTCAATAGAAACTGGCATCAGAAAGCCTTACAGAAAGATACTCTAACGAGAAATGAAAAGATACACAATTAGAATAGTAAAGATACGCAAACGATGTAAAGATGCACAATTGGAATAGTAACGATACGCAAACGATGTAAAGATACTCAGTTTGAAAGAAACACACTCCCACACTTGCAAAACTCTCAAATTCAATAGAAACTCGCATCAGAAAGCCTTACAGAAAGATACTCAAACGAGAAATGAAAAGATACACAATTGGAATAGTAAAGATACGCAAACGATGTAAAGATACTCAGTTTGAAAGAAACACACTCCCACACTTGCAAAACTCTCAAATACAATAGAAACTCGCATCAGAAGCCTTACAGAAAGATACTCAAACGAGAAATGAAAAGATACACAATTGGAATAGTAAAGATACGCAAACGATGTAAAGATACTCAGTTTGAAAGAAACACACTCCCACACTTACAAAACTCTCAAATTCAATAGAAACTCGCATCAGAAGCCTTACAGAAAGATACTCAAACGAGAAATGAAAAGATACACAATTGGAATAGTAAAGATACGCAAACGATGTAAAGATACTCAGTTTGAAAGAAACACACTCCCACACTTGCAAAACTCTCAAATTCAATAGAAACTGGCATCAGAAAGCCTTACAGAAAGATACTCAAACGAGAAATGAAAAGATACGCAATTGGAATAGTAAAGATACGCAAACGATGTAAAGATACACAATTGGAATAGTAAAGATACGCAAACGATGTAAAGATACTCAGTTTGAAAGAAACACACTCCCACACTTGCAAAACTCTCAAATTCAATAGAAACTCGCATCAGAAAGCCTTACAGAAAGACACTGAAACGAGAAATGAAAAGATACACAATTGGAATAGTAAAGATACGCAAACGATGTAAAGATACACAAGTGGAATAGTAAAGATACGCAAAGGATGTAAAGATACTCAGTTTGAAAGAAACACACTCCCACACTTGCAAAACTCTCAAATTCAATAGAAACTGGCATCAGAAAGCCTTACAGAAAGATACTCAAACGAGAAATGAAAAGATACACAATTGGAATAGTAATGATACGCAAACGATGTAAAGATACACAATTGGAATAGTAAAGATACGCAAACGATGTAAAGATACACAATTGGAATAGTAAAGAGACGCAAACGATGTAAAGATACTCAGTTTGAAAGAAACACACTCCCACACTTGAAAAACTCTCAAATTCAATAGAAACTCGCATCAGAAAGCCTTACAGAAAGACACTGAAACAAGAAATGAAAAGATACACAATTGGAATAGTAAAGATTCGCAAACGATGTAAAGATACACAATTGGAATAGTAAAGATACGCAAACGATGTAAAGATACTCAGTTTGAAAGAAACACACTCCCACACTTGCAAAACTCTCAAATACAATAGAAACTCGCATCAGAAGCCTTACAGCAAGATACTCGAACGAGAAATGAAAAGATACATAATTGGAATAGTAAAGATACGCAAACGATGTAAAGATACACAATTGGAATAGTAAAGATACGCAAACGATGTAAACATACTCAGTTTGAAAGAAACACACTCCCACACTTGCAAAACTCTCAAATTCAATAGAAACTCGCATCAGAAGCCTTACAGCAAGATACTCAAACGAGAAATGAAAAGATACACAATTGGAATAGTAAAGATACGCAAACGATGTAAAGATACACAATTGGAATAGTAAAGATACGCAAACGATGTAAAGATACTCAGTTTGAAAGAAACACACTCCCACACTTGCAAAACTCTCAAATTCAATAGAAACTCGCATCAGAAAGCCTTACAGAAAGATACTCAAACGAGAAATGAAAAGATACACAATTGGAATAGTAAAGATACGAAAACGATGTAAAGATACTCAGTTTGAAAGAAACACACTCCCACACTTGCAAAACTCTCAAATACAATAGAAACTCGCATCAGAAGCCTTACAGAAAGATACTCAAACGAGAAATGAAAAGATACACAATTGGAATAGTAAAGATATGCAAACGATGTAAAGATACTCAGTTTGAAAGAAACACACTCCCACACTTGCAAAACTCTCAAATACAATAGAAACTCGCATCAGAAGCCTTACAGAAAGATACTCAAACGAGAAATGAAAAGATACACAATTGGAATAGTAAAGATACGCAAACGATGTAAAGATACACAATTGGAATAGTAAAGATACGCAAACGATGTAAAGATACTCAGTTTGAAAGAAACACACTCCCACACTTGCAAAACTCTCAAATTCAATAGAAACTGGCATCAGAAAGCCTTACAGAAAGATACTCAAACGAGAAATGAAAAGATACACAATTGGAATAGTAAAGATACGCAAACGATGTAAAGATACACAATTGGAATAGTAAAGATACGCAAACGATGTAAAGATACACAATTGGAATAGTAAAGAGACGCAAACGATGTAAAGATACTCAGTTTGAAAGAAACACACTCCCACACTTGCAAAACTCTCAAATTCAATAGAAACTCGCATCAGAAAGCCTTACAGAAAGACACTGAAACGAGAAATGAAAAGATACACAATTGGAATAGTAAAGATTCGCAAACGATGTAAAGATACACAATTGGAATAGTAAAGATACGCAAACGATGTAAAGATACTCAGTTTGAAAGAAACACACTCCCACACTTACAAAACTCTCAAATACAATAGAAACTCGCATCAGAAGCCTTACAGCAAGATACTCGAACGAGAAATGAAAAGATACATAATTGGAATAGTAAAGATACGCAAACGATGTAAAGATACTCAGTTTGAAAGAAACACACTCCCACACTTGCAAAACTCTCAAATTCAATAGAAACTCGCATCAGAAAGCCTTACAGAAAGACACTGAAACGAGAAATGAAAAGATACACAATTGGAATAGTAAAGATACGCAAACGATGTAAAGATACACAATTGGAATAGTAAAGATACGCAAACGATGTAAAGATACTCAGTTTGAAAGAAACACACTCCCACACTTGCAAAACTCTCAAATTCAATAGAAACTCGCATCAGAAAGTCTTACAGAAAGATACTCAAACGTGAAATGAAAAGATACACAATTGGAATAGTAAAGATACGCAAACGATGTAAAGATACTCAGTTTGAAAGAAACACACTCCCACACTTGCAAAACTCTCAAATTCAATAGAAACTCGCATCAGAAAGCCTTACAGAGAGATACTCAAACGAGAAATGAAAAGATACACAATTGGAATAGTAAAGATACGCAAACGATGTAGAGATACTCAGTTTGAAAGAAACACACTCCCACACTTGCAAAACTCTCAAATAAAATAGAAACTCGCATCAGAAGCCTTACAGAAAGATACTTAAACGAGAAATGAAAAGATACACAATTGGAATAGTAAAGATACGCAAACGATGTAAAGATACTCAGTTTGAAAGAAACACACTCCCACACTTGCAAAACTCTCAAATTCAATAGAAACTGGCATCAGAAAGCCTTACAGAAAGATACTCAAACGAGAAATGAAAAGATACATAATTGGAATAGTAAAGATACACAAACGATGTAAAGATACACAATTGGAATAGTAAAGATACGCAAACGATGTAAACATACTCAGTTTGAAAGAAACACACTCCCACACTTGCAAAACTCTCAAATACAATAGAAACTCGCATCAGAAGCCTTACAGCAAGATACTCGAACGAGAAATGAAAAGATACATAATTGGAATAGTAAAGATACGCAAACGATGTAAAGATACACAATTGGAATAGTAAAGATACGCAAACGATGTAAAGATACTCAGTTTGAAAGAAACACACTCCCACACTTGCAAAACTCTCAAATACAATAGAAACTCGCATCAGAAGCCTTACAGAAAGATACTCAAACGAGAAATGAAAAGATACACAATTGGAATAGTAAAGATACGCAAACGATGTAAAGATACTCAGTTTGAAAGAAACACACTCCCACACTTACAAAACTCTCAAATTCAATAGAAACTCGCATCAGAAGCCTTACAGAAAGATACTCAAACGAGAAATGAAAAGATACACAATTGGAATAGTAAAGATACGCAAACGATGTAAAGATACTCAGTTTGAAAGAAACACACTCCCACACTTGCAAAACTCTCAAATACAATAGAAACTCGCATCAGAAGCCTTACAGAAAGATACTCAAACGAGAAATGAAAAGATACACAATTGGAATAGTAAAGATACGCAAACGATGTAAAGATACTCAGTTTGAAAGAAACACACTCCCACACTTGCAAAACTCTCAAATTCAATAGAAACTCGCATCAGAAAGCCTTACAGAAAGACACTGAAACGAGAAATGAAAAGATACACAATTGGAATAGTAAAGATACGCAAACGATGTAAAGATACACAATTGGAATAGTAAAGATACACAAACGTTGTAAAGATACTCAGTTTGAAAGAAACACACTCCCACACTTGCAAAACTCTCAAATACAATAGAAACTCGCATCAGAAGCCTTACAGCAAGATACTCAAACGAGAAATGAAAAGATACACAATTGGAATAGTAAAGATACGCAAACGATGTAAAGATACTCAGTTTGAAAGAAACACACTCCCACACTTGCAAAACTCTCAAATTCAATAGAAACTGGCATCAGAAAGCCTTACAGAAAGATACTCAAACGAGAAATGAAAAGATACACAATTGGAATAGTAAAGATACGCAAACGATGTAAAGATACATAATTGGAATAGTAAAGATACGCAAACGATGTAAAGATACTCAGTTTGAAAGAAACACTCTCCCACACTTGCAAAACTCTCAAATTCAATAGAATCTCGCATCAGAAAGCCTTACAGAAAGACACTGAAACGAGAAATGAAAAGATACACAATTGGAATAGTAAAGATACGCAAACGATGTAAAGATACACAATTGGAATAGTAAAGATACGCAAACGATGTAAAGATACTCAGTTTGAAAGAAACACACTCCCACACTTGCAAAACTCTCAAATTCAATAGAAACTCGCATCAGAAAGTCTTACAGAAAGATACTCAAACGTGAAATGAAAAGATACACAATTGGAATAGTAAAGATACGCAAACGATGTAAAGATACACAATTGGAATAGTAAAGATACGCAAACGATGTAAAGATACACAATTGGAATAGTAAAGATACGCAAACGATGTAAAGATACTCAGTTTGAAAGAAACACACTCCCACACTTGCAAAACTCTCAAATTCAATAGAAACTGGCATCAGAAAGCCTTACAGAAAGATACTCAAACGAGAAATGAAAAGATACACAATTGGAATAGTAAAGATACGCAAACGATGTAAAGATACATAATTGGAATAGTAAAGATACGCAAACGATGTAAAGATACTCAGTTTGAACGAAACACACTCCCACACTTGCAAAACTCTCAAATTCAATAGAAACTCGCATCAGAAAGCCTTACAGAAAGACACTGAAACGAGAAATGAAAAGATACACAATTGGAATAGTAAAGATACGCAAACGATGTAAAGATACACAATTGGAATAGTAAAGATACGCAAACGATGTAAAGATACTCAGTTTGAAAGAAACACACTCCCACACTTGCAAAACTATCAAATTCAATAGAAACTCGCATCAGAAAGGCTTACAGAAAGACACTGAAACGAGAAATGAAAAGATACACAATTGGAATAGTAAAGATACGCAAACGATGTAAAGATACACAATTGGAATAGTAAAGATACGCAAACGATGTAAAGATACACAATTGGAATAGTAAAGATACGCAAACGATGTAAAGATACTCAGTTTGAAAGAAACACACTCCCACACTTGCAAAACTCTCAAATTCAATAGAAACTCGCATCAGAAAGCCTTACAGAAAGATACTCAAACGAGAAATGAAAAGATACACAATTGGAATAGTAAAGATACGAAAACGATGTAAAGATACTCAGTTTGAAAGAAACACACTCCCACACTTGCAAAACTCTCAAATACAATAGAAACTCGCATCAGAAGCCTTACAGAAAGATACTCAAACGAGAAATGAAAAGATACACAATTGGAATAGTAAAGATATGCAAACGATGTAAAGATACTCAGTTTGAAAGAAACACACTCCCACACTTGCAAAACTCTCAAATACAATAGAAACTCGCATCAGAAGCCTTACAGAGAGATACTCAAACGAGAAATGAAAAGATACACAATTGGAATAGTAAAGATACTCAAACGAGAAATGAAAAGATACACAATTGGAATAGTAAAGATACGCAAACGATGTAACGATACACAATTGGAATAGTAAAGATACGCAAACGATGTAAAGATACTCAGTTTGAAAGAAACACACTCCCACACTTGCAAAACTCTCAAATACAATAGAAACTCGCATCAGAAGCCTTACAGAAAGATACTTAAACGAGAAATGAAAAGATACACAATTGGAATAGTAAAGATACGCAAACGATGTAAAGATACACAATTGGAATAGTAAAGATACGCAAACGATGTAAAGATACTCAGTTTGAAAGAAACACACTCCCACACTTGCAAAACTCTCAAATTCAATAGAAACTGGCATCAGAAAGCCTTACAGAAAGATACTCAAACGAGAAATGAAAAGATACACAATTGGAATAGTAAAGATACGCAAACGATGTAAAGATACACAATTGGAATAGTAAAGATACGCAAACGATGTAAAGATACACAATTGGAATAGTAAAGAGACGCAAACGATGTAAAGATACTCAGTTTGAAAGAAACACACTCCCACACTTGCAAAACTCTCAAATTCAATAAAACTCGCATCAGAAAGCCTTACAGAAAGACACTGAAACGAGAAATGAAAAGATACACAATTGGAATAGTAAAGATTCGCAAACGATGTAAAGATACACAATTGGAATAGTAAAGATACGCAAACGATGTAAAGATACTCAGTTTGAAAGAAACACACTCCCACACTTGCAAAACTCTCAAATACAATAGAAACTCGCATCAGAAGCCTTACAGAAAGATACTCAAACGAGAAATAAAAAGATACACAATTGGAATAGTAAAGATATGCAAACGATGTAAAGATACTCAGTTTGAAAGAAACACACTCCCACACTTGCAAAACTCTCAAATACAATAGAAACTCGCATCAGAAGCCTTACAGAAAGATACTCAAACGAGAAATGAAAAGATACACAATTGGAATAGTAAAGATACGCAAACGATGTAAAGATACACAATTGGAATAGTAAAGATACGCAAACGATGTAAAGATACTCAGTTTGAAAGAAACACACTCCCACACTTGCAAAACTCTCAAATTCAATAGAAACTCGCATCAGAAAGCCTTACAGAAAGATACTCAAACGAGAAATGAAAAGATACACAATTGGAATAGTAAAGATATGCAAACGATGTAAAGATTCTCAGTTTGAAAGAAACACACTCCCACACTTGCAAAACTCTCAAATACAATAGAAACTCGCATCAGAAGCCTTACAGAAAGATACTCAAACGAGAAATGAAAAGATACACAATTGGAATAGTAAAGATACGCAAACGATGTAAAGATACACAATTGGAATAGTAAAGATACGCAAACGATATAAAGATACTCAGTTTGAAAGAAACACACTCCCACACTTGCAAAACTCTCAAATTCAATAGAAACTGGCATCAGAAAGCCTTACAGAAAGATACTCAAACGAGAAATGAAAAGATACACAATTGGAATAGTAAAGATACGCAAACGATGTAAAGATACTCAGTTTGAAAGAAACACACTCCCACACTTGCAAAACTCTCAAATACAATAGAAACTCGCATCAGAAGCCTTACAGAAAGATACTCAAACGAGAAATGAAAAGATACACAATTGGAATAGTAAAGATATGCAAACGATGTAAAGATACTCAGTTTGAAAGAAACACACTCCCACACTTGCAAAACTCTCAAATACAATAGAAACTCGCATCAGAAGCCTTACAGAAAGATACTCAAACGAGAAATGAAAAGATACACAATTGGAATAGTAAAGATACGCAAACGATGTAAAGATACACAATTCGAATAGTAAAGATACGCAAACGATGTAAAGATACACAATTGGAATAGTAAAGAGACGCAAACGATGTAAAGATACTCAGTTTGAAAGAAACACACTCCCACACTTGCAAAACTCTCAAATTCAATAGAAACTCGCATCAGAAAGCCTTACAGAAAGACACTGAAACGAGAAATGAAAAGATACACAATTGGAATAGTAAAGATTCGCAAACGATGTCAAGATACACAATTGGAATAGTAAAGATACGCAAACGATGTAAAGATACTCAATTTGAAAGAAACACACTCCCACACTTGCAAAACTCTCAAATACAATAGAAACTCGCATCAGAAGCCTTACAGCAAGATACTCGAACGAGAAATGAAAAGATAGATAATTGGAATAGTAAAGATACGCAAACGATGTAAAGATACACAATTGGAATAGTAAAGATACGCAAACGATGTAAAGATACTCAGTTTGAAAGAAACACACTCCCACACTTGCAAAACTCTCAAATACAATAGAAACTCGCATCAGAAGCCTTACAGAAAGATACTCAAACGAGAAATGAAAAGATACACAATTGGAATAGTAAAGATACGCAAACGATGTAAAGATACTCAGTTTGAAAGAAACACACTCCCACACTTGCAAAACTCTCAAATTCAATAGAAACTCGCATCAGAAGCCTTACAGAAAGATACTCAAACGAGAAATGAAAAGATACACAATTGGAATAGTAAAGATATGAAAACGATGTAAAGATACTCAGTTTGAAAGAAACACACTCCCACACTTGCAAAACTCTCAAATACAATAGAAACTCGCATCAGAAGCCTTACAGAAAGATACTCAAACGAGAAATGAAAAGATACACAATTGGAATAGTAAAGATACACAATTGGAATAGTAAAGATACGCAAACGATGTAAAGATACACAATTGGAATAGTAAAGATACGCAAACGATGTAAAGATACTCAGTTTGAAAGAAACACACTCCCACACTTGCAAAACTCTCAAATACAATAGAAACTCGCATCAGAAGCCTTCCAGAAAGATACTCAAACGAGAAATGAAAAGATACACAATTGGAATAGTAAAGATACGCAAACGATGTAAAGATACTCAGTTTGAAAGAAACACACTCCCACACTTGCAAAACTCTCAAATACAATAGAAACTCGCATAAGAAGCCTTACAGCAAGATACTCAAACGAGAAATGAAAAGATACACAATTGGAATAGTAAAGATACGCAAACGATGTAAAGATACACAATTGGAATAGTAAAGATACGCAAACGATGTAAAGATACTCAGTTTGAAAGAAACACACTCCCACACTTGCAAAACTCTCAAATTCAATAGAAACTGGCATCAGAAAGCCTTACAGAAAGATACTCAAACGAGAAATGAAAAGATACACAATTGGAATAGTAAAGATACGCAAACGATGTAAAGATACACAATTGGAATAGTAAAGATACGCAAACGATGTAAAGATACACAATTGGAATAGTAAAGAGACGCAAACGATGTAAAGATACTCAGTTTGAAAGAAACACACTCCCACACTTGCAAAACTCTCAAATTCAATAGAAACTCGCATCAGAAAGCCTTACAGAAAGACACTGAAACGAGAAATGAAAAGATACACAATTGGAATAGTAAAGATTCGCAAACGATGTCAAGATACACTATTGGAATAGTAAAGATACGCAAACGATGTAAAGATACTCAATTTGAAAGAAACACACTCCCACACTTGCAAAACTCTCAAATACAATAGAAACTCGCATCAGAAGCCTTACAGCAAGATACTCGAACGAGAAATGAAAAGATAGATAATTGGAATAGTAAAGATACGCAAACGATGTAAAGATACACAATTGGAATAGTAAAGATACGCAAACGATGTAAAGATACTCAGTTTGAAAGAAACACACTCCCACACTTGCAAAACTCTCAAATACAATAGAAACTCGCATCAGAAGCCTTACAGAAAGATACTCAAACGAGAAATGAAAAGATACACAATTGGAATAGTAAAGATACGCAAACGATGTAAAGATACTCAGTTTGAAAGAAACACACTCCCACACTTGCAAAACTCTCAAATTCAATAGAAACTCGCATCAGAAGCCTTACAGAAAGATACTCAAACGAGAAATGAAAAGATACACAATTGGAATAGTAAAGATATGAAAACGATGTAAAGATACTCAGTTTGAAAGAAACACACTCCCACACTTGCAAAACTCTCAAATACAATAGAAACTCGCATCAGAAGCCTTACAGAAAGATACTCAAACGAGAAATGAAAAGATACACAATTGGAATAGTAAAGATACACAATTGGAATAGTAAAGATACGCAAACGATGTAAAGATACACAATTGGAATAGTAAAGATACGCAAACGATGTAAAGATACTCAGTTTGAAAGAAACACACTCCCACACTTGCAAAACTCTCAAATACAATAGAAACTCGCATCAGAAGCCTTCCAGAAAGATACTCAAACGAGAAATGAAAAGATACACAATTGGAATAGTAAAGATACGCAAACGATGTAAAGATACTCAGTTTGAAAGAAACACACTCCCCCACTTGCAAAACTCTCAAATACAATAGAAACTCGCATAAGAAGCCTTACAGCAAGATACTCAAACGAGAAATGAAAAGATACACAATTGGAATAGTAAAGATACGCAAACGATGTAAAGATACACAATTGGAATAGTAAAGATACGCAAACGATGTAAAGATACTCAGTTTGAAAGAAACACACTCCCACACTTGCAAAACTCTCAAATTCAATAGAAACTGGCATCAGAAAGCCTTACAGAAAGATACTCAAACGAGAAATGAAAAGATACACAATTGGAATAGTAAAGATACGCAAACGATGTAAAGATACACAATTGGAATAGTAAAGATACGCAAACGATGTAAAGATACACAATTGGAATAGTAAAGAGACGCAAACGATGTAAAGATACTCAGTTTGAAAGAAACACACTCCCACACTTGCAAAACTCTCAAATTCAATAGAAACTCGCATCAGAAAGCCTTACAGAAAGACACTGAAACGAGAAATGAAAAGATACACAATTGGAATAGTAAAGATTCGCAAACGATGTCAAGATACACTATTGGAATAGTAAAGATACGCAAACGATGTAAAGATACTCAATTTGAAAGAAACACACTCCCACACTTGCAAAACTCTCAAATACAATAGAAACTCGCATCAGAAGCCTTACAGAGAGATACTCAAACGAGAAATGAAAAGATACACAATTGGAATAGTAAAGATACTCAAACGAGAAATGAAAAGATACACAATTGGAATAGTAAAGATACGCAAACGATGTAACGATACACAATTGGAATAGTAAAGATACGCAAACGATGTAAAGATACTCAGTTTGAAAGAAACACACTCCCACACTTGCAAAACTCTCAAATACAATAGAAACTCGCATCAGAAGCCTTACAGAAAGATACTTAAACGAGAAATGAAAAGATACACAATTGGAATAGTAAAGATACGCAAACGATGTAAAGATACACAATTGGAATAGTAAAGATACGCAAACGATGTAAAGATACTCAGTTTGAAAGAAACACACTCCCACACTTGCAAAACTCTCAAATTCAATAGAAACTGGCATCAGAAAGCCTTACAGAAAGATACTCAAACGAGAAATGAAAAGATACACAATTGGAATAGTAAAGATACGCAAACGATGTAAAGATACACAATTGGAATAGTAAAGATACGCAAACGATGTAAAGATACACAATTGGAATAGTAAAGAGACGCAAACGATGTAAAGATACTCAGTTTGAAAGAAACACACTCCCACACTTGCAAAACTCTCAAATTCAATAAAACTCGCATCAGAAAGCCTTACAGAAAGACACTGAAACGAGAAATGAAAAGATACACAATTGGAATAGTAAAGATTCGCAAACGATGTAAAGATACACAATTGGAATAGTAAAGATACGCAAACGATGTAAAGATACTCTGTTTGAAAGAAACACACTCCCACACTTGCAAAACTCTCAAATACAATAGAAACTCGCATCAGAAGCCTTACAGAAAGATACTCAAACGAGAAATAAAAAGATACACAATTGGAATAGTAAAGATATGCAAACGATGTAAAGATACTCAGTTTGAAAGAAACACACTCCCACACTTGCAAAACTCTCAAATACAATAGAAACTCGCATCAGAAGCCTTACAGAAAGATACTCAAACGAGAAATGAAAAGATACACAATTGGAATAGTAAAGATACGCAAACGATGTAAAGATACACAATTGGAATAGTAAAGATACGCAAACGATGTAAAGATACTCAGTTTGAAAGAAACACACTCCCACACTTGCAAAACTCTCAAATTCAATAGAAACTCGCATCAGAAAGCCTTACAGAAAGATACTCAAACGAGAAATGAAAAGATACACAATTGGAATAGTAAAGATATGCAAACGATGTAAAGATTCTCAGTTTGAAAGAAACACACTCCCACACTTGCAAAACTCTCAAATACAATAGAAACTCGCATCAGAAGCCTTACAGAAAGATACTCAAACGAGAAATGAAAAGATACACAATTGGAATAGTAAAGATACGCAAACGATGTAAAGATACACAATTGGAATAGTAAAGATACGCAAACGATATAAAGATACTCAGTTTGAAAGAAACACACTCCCACACTTGCAAAACTCTCAAATTCAATAGAAACTGGCATCAGAAAGCCTTACAGAAAGATACTCAAACGAGAAATGAAAAGATACACAATTGGAATAGTAAAGATACGCAAACGATGTAAAGATACTCAGTTTGAAAGAAACACACTCCCACACTTGCAAAACTCTCAAATACAATAGAAACTCGCATCAGAAGCCTTACAGAAAGATACTCAAACGAGAAATGAAAAGATACACAATTGGAATAGTAAAGATATGCAAACGATGTAAAGATACTCAGTTTGAAAGAAACACACTCCCACACTTGCAAAACTCTCAAATACAATAGAAACTCGCATCAGAAGCCTTACAGAAAGATACTCAAACGAGAAATGAAAAGATACACAATTGGAATAGTAAAGATACGCAAACGATGTAAAGATACACAATTCGAATAGTAAAGATACGCAAACGATGTAAAGATACACAATTGGAATAGTAAAGAGACGCAAACGATGTAAAGATACTCAGTTTGAAAGAAACACACTCCCACACTTGCAAAACTCTCAAATTCAATAGAAACTCGCATAAGAAAGCCTTACAGAAAGACACTGAAACGAGAAATGAAAAGATACACAATTGGAATAGTAAAGATTCGCAAACGATGTCAAGATACACAATTGGAATAGTAAAGATACGCAAACGATGTAAAGATACTCAATTTGAAAGAAACACACTCCCACACTTGCAAAACTCTCAAATACAATAGAAACTCGCATCAGAAGCCTTACAGCAAGATACTCGAACGAGAAATGAAAAGATAGATAATTGGAATAGTAAAGATACGCAAACGATGTAAAGATACACAATTGGAATAGTAAAGATACGCAAACGATGTAAAGATACTCAGTTTGAAAGAAACACACTCCCACACTTGCAAAACTCTCAAATACAATAGAAACTCGCATCAGAAGCCTTACAGAAAGATACTCAAACGAGAAATGAAAAGATACACAATTGGAATAGTAAAGATACGCAAACGATGTAAAGATACTCAGTTTGAAAGAAACACACTCCCACACTTGCAAAACTCTCAAATTCAATAGAAACTCGCATCAGAAGCCTTACAGAAAGATACTCAAACGAGAAATGAAAAGATACACAATTGGAATAGTAAAGATATGAAAACGATGTAAAGATACTCAGTTTGAAAGAAACACACTCCCACACTTGCAAAACTCTCAAATACAATAGAAACTCGCATCAGAAGCCTTACAGAAAGATACTCAAACGAGAAATGAAAAGATACACAATTGGAATAGTAAAGATACACAATTGGAATAGTAAAGATACGCAAACGATGTAAAGATACACAATTGGAATAGTAAAGATACGCAAACGATGTAAAGATACTCAGTTTGAAAGAAACACACTCCCACACTTGCAAAACTCTCAAATACAATAGAAACTCGCATCAGAAGCCTTCCAGAAAGATACTCAAACGAGAAATGAAAAGATACACAATTGGAATAGTAAAGATACGCAAACGATGTAAAGATACTCAGTTTGAAAGAAACACACTCCCCCACTTGCAAAACTCTCAAATACAATAGAAACTCGCATAAGAAGCCTTACAGCAAGATACTCAAACGAGAAATGAAAAGATACACAATTGGAATAGTAAAGATACGCAAACGATGTAAAGATACACAATTGGAATAGTAAAGATACGCAAACGATGTAAAGATACTCAGTTTGAAAGAAACACACTCCCACACTTGCAAAACTCTCAAATTCAATAGAAACTGGCATCAGAAAGCCTTACAGAAAGATACTCAAACGAGAAATGAAAAGATACACAATTGGAATAGTAAAGATACGCAAACGATGTAAAGATACACAATTGGAATAGTAAAGATACGCAAACGATGTAAAGATACACAATTGGAATAGTAAAGAGACGCAAACGATGTAAAGATACTCAGTTTGAAAGAAACACACTCCCACACTTGCAAAACTCTCAAATTCAATAGAAACTCGCATCAGAAAGCCTTACAGAAAGACACTGAAACGAGAAATGAAAAGATACACAATTGGAATAGTAAAGATTCGCAAACGATGTCAAGATACACTATTGGAATAGTAAAGATACGCAAACGATGTAAAGATACTCAATTTGAAAGAAACACACTCCCACACTTGCAAAACTCTCAAATACAATAGAAACTCGCATCAGAAGCCTTCCAGAAAGATACTCAAACGAGAAATGAAAAGATACACAATTGGAATAGTAAAGATACGCAAACGATGTAAAGATACACAATTGGAATAGTAAAGATACGCAAAGGATGTAAAGATACTCAGTTTGAAAGAAACACACTCCCACACTTGCAAAACTCTCAAATACAATAGAAACTCGCATCAGAAGCCTTACAGAAAGATACTCAAACGAGAAATGAAAAGATACACAATTGGAATAGTAAAGATACGCAAACGATGTAAAGATACTCAGTTTGAAAGAAACACACTCCCACACTTGCAAAACTCTCAAATTCAATAGAAACTGGCATCAGAAAGCCTTACAGAAAGATACTCAAACGAGAAATGAAAAGATACACAATTGGAATAGTAAAGATACGCAAACGATGTAAAGATACACAATTGGAATAGTAAAGATACGCAAACGATGTAAAGATGCTCAGTTTGAAAGAAACACACTCCCACACTTGCAAAACTCTCAAATACAATAGAAACTCGCATCAGAAGCCTTACAGCAAGATACTCAAACGAGAAATGAAAAGATACACAATTGGAATAGTAAAGATACGCAAACGATGTAAAGATACACAATTGGAATAGTAAAGATACGCAAACGATGTAAAGATACTCAGTTTGAAAGAAACACACTCCCACACTTGCAAAACTCTCAAATTCAATAGAAACTCGCATCAGAAAGCCTTACAGAAAGATACTCAAACGAGAAATGAAAAGATACACAATTGGAATAGTAAAGATACGCAAACGATGTAAAGATACTCAGTTTGAAAGAAACACACTCCCACACTTACAAAACTCTCAAATTCAATAGAAACTCGCATCAGAAGCCTTACAGAAAGATACTCAAACGAGAAATGAAAAGATACACAATTGGAATAGTAAAGATACGCAAACGATGTAAAGATACTGAGTTTGAAAGAAACACACTCCCACACTTGCAAAACTCTCAAATTCAATAGAAACTGGCATCAGAAAGCCTTACAGAAAAATACTCAAACGAGAAATGAAAAGATACGCAATTGGAATAGTAAAGATACGCAAACGATGTAAAGATACACAATTGGAATAGTAAAGAGACGCAAACGATGTAAAGATACTCAGTTTGAAAGAAACACACTCCCACACTTGCAAAACTCTCAAATTCAATAGAAACTCGCATGAGAAAGCCTTACAGAAAGACACTGAAACGAGAAATGAAAAGATACACAATTGGAATAGTAAAGATACGCAAACGATGTAAAGATACACAATTGGAATCGTAAAGATACGCAAACGATGTAAAGATACTCAGTTTGAAAGAAACACACTCCCACACTTGCAAAACTGTCAAATACAATAGAAACTCGCATCAGAAGCCTTACAGAAAGATACTTAAACGAGAAATGAAAAGATACACAATTGGAATAGTAAAGATACGCAAACGATGTAAAGATACTCAGTTTGAAAGAAACACACTCCCACACTTGCAAAACTCTCAAATTCAATAGAAACTGGCATCAAAAAGCCTTACAGAAAGATACTCAAACGAGAAATGAAAAGATACACAATTGGAATAATAAAGATACGCAAACGATGTAAAGATACTCAGTTTGAAAGAAACTGATCGGTTCGATTACTCGAGATCAATATTAACCCTGTAAGCATCGTTAGTAGTATAAAGCAAGAGGGTATCGTTCACAAACCGGGGATCCAACCAGGGTAAAGAATCACAAACATTTAACAACGAATTCATACGAGTTTAAAAGAGTTTGATATATAGGATCGGGTTGAAAGATAAAAACAGAAAATAAAACCTAAACTAATATATACATGTGATCAACCAAACAACACATAAACATCACCAAACAAATCGCCACAAGTAGCTTCAAAATCATAATCTCATCCTATGCAAACACCGAGCCTTAGCGGACAAGTATTGAGTGAACAAACAACAACCTAATACCGAACTAGGTTACTTAGCGTATCCCTAACTCGAAACATGGCCTGGTAATCCTATCTTAGCGCTTAGAAATTACAAGGTAACATGTCATTCTCAATCTTACCACTTCATTGATTCATCTCTTATCTAATTACTTAGCGCATCTTAGATAACAAACGGATCATGGTTAATTCCTAGTGATTACTAACAAGTCAAGCATGTCACTTACTTTAACAAGTTAACAAAAACACTTAAGAATCCTATATGCAAAACTAACTTAGCGCCTTGAATCACATATAGTTAACGCACAAGAAAGAGAATCATTAAATCATTGAATTATAAACTCACGACATCTACATAGAAATCATAGAAAATAAAATCAGAACTACTTTATAACATCTTGCAAAATCGTAAACTACATGAGAGTATTCCACAAATTCGGAACTAGCCAAAAACATAAACACAACATCACACAAAGAATCTAAACCGAAAACATGAGTGAAGAAGTAACGAGTTACACTTTGTAAATCTCCTTAGCGGTATCAAAACAAGGCAGCACGGCTTCAACTTGAATGGCAATCCGAGGCGTAGCGCTTTGGATCGAATGGAATGAAGGGAAGATGGTGTTTTCGCCTTGAATGGCTTTGAGGATGATGAGTAGTGTTTAAGGCAGAGCTTTGGCTAGTCTTGTGAGCAAGGTTGATCATGTTTTTCTGTGGAAATGAGGTGCTATATATAGAGGAAGAAACCCAAGGGAGGATGGCCACAAAGTCCACAAAGTTGAAACCAAATTGGTTGAGGTTTCCTAGATTCGGCAGATCTGACCTTTGTCCCTTGTTGTGGCCATAACTTTCTCTAGAAAATAGATATTGAGATGATTCCAACTGGCAATTTCAACTAGACTTCCGTGGCTTTTCATCCATATAAGGTACATTTTCTCAATCATTTTGAGCTGTCCAGGGGAGCCCGTCAAAGATGGATGATCTGCACTACCAGAATTCTGATTTCTATAAGGATTGCATATCTTTTGCATTAATTACATATCTTCTTCCTCCTTTATTGCTGATTTCTTTTGCACAAATTTCTTCCTTTGAATTAGGGAGGCAGCAAAAGTCTTAATTGTTGCAGCCATGTTTGATTTTTCTTACCTCTCCTCATTAAATTTGCTGCATGCCTTCTTTGACTTTCTTGCCTCTTCTCATTTAATTTGCTGCATGCCTTCTTTGACATTCTTTGGTGCTGGGATTTATGGACATTCTGATACATATTTGTGCTCTATTTGCAGGAGGAACAAAGTCCCAAGTTTCCCTCATAGCCCTTGGATCAAAAGCAAATCAATGGCTGAGATAATTCCGCCGAGTTCATTGGACCTCCGATCAATGATTCAGTCATATCTCTCTGTAGGAATAAGATATTGATTTGATTCCAAATTCTACAGAAACTAGACTCAAATACCTTTATTTCCATATAAAGTAGGTCTTCTAACTCGATCGGAGCTATCCAGGGGAGCCCGTCGAAGTTGGACTATGAATATTGACAGCATTTTGATTCTTGAATGGATTGGGCTTTTAAGTGTATTTTCTTCTCTTTCCTTGTGGAACTAGGATTGCTTTCCTTCTCCAACATGGATTTGTATTTCCTAATAAGAATAAGTATGTTAGAAACAAAGAAATACGAAAGGATGAATCCTACTCGAACAAGGAATCATATCTCAACAAGGATTATTAACACTTAGCACGATTTCATCATCAATTCACTCATAATTGATATAAGCTCTACCTAGACACTTATTCTTACAAAAGAAACTAAAACATACTAAATAAGAGGTAACAAAGAGTAAGAATAGGGCATAATCACATTAAGAACGTCACACTTTGTGCTCCTATCAACAACCCCACACTTAAGCTTTGCTAGTCCCTTAGCAAACACTAGAAAAGGGAAACAAAAACATAAAACAAAAATCAAAACAACTAAACTAATGACTCAACTATAATGCCTTCAACATTTTGTCTCAAAGATCTTCAAACTCATAGCATCAAGAATAACACTTAATCGAAATAGATAGAATGAATTCAATGGTTAATAAACATGAGATCTCGCAAAACAAGTAAGACAATGCAGAAAACATAGGTGATATTAAGCTCGACATGTTCAAAATAAGTTCAAATTCAACTCACAAGGGATATGCACTCCGAATCTTTTCTCTCAAGAACATGGCATATGCTTAAAAGCTTTTCACACATAAGAGTTAAGAACACATAGTGAATTCGAAAACCTCATGAAAGATACCAATCATATGCACAAATGAACCAAAACCATATGCTTACTCATGAAACAAACTCCACAGATCAAGAGCTACTCATTTTAAGAATCATGCGGATCTTTATAAAAGGTAGGCTTAGGCTCGGTAAGGATATCATTTTTCAGGGAAAAGGAATCACAAAGGTCATCCTTAAGACTTAGCAGAGCAATAATCATCCACCTTATGTCGCCATACTTCATAAAACAAGGGCCAATTTTCATCATGTTGAACCCATTCTTCACTCTAAACATTGTGAAAATGGACAAAGGCTAAAGTACAACATTTTTTAGCCTTCAACAAATACATCACAACTCTAAATTCACATCAAACATAGCTATGCCGTAACTTCTTACTTCTCTTTCTTTTTCTATCTTTTTTTTTCTAACCGTGTATATATCTTTTTCTTTTCTTTTTCTCACACGGCATCTTTCATTTTTTTCTTTTCACCATTTTCATACGGCACAAATAAATACATAGCATAACCCCACACTTGAATCGAATCATCACTCCATATTAACATCAAATATTAACTCTGCCAAGCCTCAAGAACAAGGTAGAGATATAACTATACTAAGCAAGGATATTAACATGTTGGTGATGAATAAAAGGTTTAACGTAGGCTCAAATGGGTTAATACTAAGGTGTCCCAAGCAGGGTACAAATAAGGCATACGGCTTTTTGGTTTAAGTGGTGGAATCCTAAAAAGATCCAACAATCATTTTCAAAATCAGAGTATATTATGACATAAAGCTTCGAAAGTTTCACAAAGTAAGTTCTAGCATTCTCTAGTTCATTGCAATTCTATGGCATATGAATTGATCAAAATAGATGTAATGAGGTTATATAGCCAAGAAACGATAGATTAAACTCTCCAAAGAAACGCACATATATGGCTCGAAACTTACAAAGGTTACATGAATTTAAACAAGGAACATGCTCATTTTGTACCTAAGATTCAAAATCCTCATCTACTACATGTTCATACAAAATCTACACATTGATTAACCATCAAATTGCAATTAAGTTTCAATTTCCAATCTTGTGATCATCATTCAACCAATCATTCAAAGATCAACTCATCTTAGACAGTTAAAGGCATACCTATGACTCAAAACAAAATAAAAACAAAACAAAAATTTTTTTTTTTTTTGATTTTATGACTCTAACATGTAAACCTTCCCCCACACTCGAATCATGCATTGTCCTCAATGAATGTCAAAATAAATAATGCAATGGAAGACTCATAGTGGAAGGAAACAAATACAAAAATAAAAACATGGGAAAAAAAATGAGAAAATGATGAGAAAAGCTCCCCCATGACGCGGTCCAACAGCTTGCATTCCATGCTGAATTCCATTGATTTAAACAGCTGGAATGGAAACGTGGCCTGAATAAAAGTTGAAGATAACACAACAAGCTTTCAATCCTTATATTTCACAACTGCCCAGTTAGGCCGGAAGTGCTCGCTGTTTTGCCGTTTCCGAACTGCAACTGCACGAGTTCTGAATTTCTGACACGACCTTGCTACCTTCAAATTGCAACTGAGAATGATGTAGACCTCTAAATCCAGTTTTGTAAAAAGCTACAAAAACTAGACTCAAAGATCTTTGTTTCCATATAAAGCACATCTTCCAACGCCCTATGAGCTGGGAGATACAGTCTGCCGAACTCGACGGACTGTTTCTGCCAGATTCTGTTGAACGAAAATGTTTTGCTCCTCTTCACGTTTTCTCGAAAACTAACCTACACACGCACAAAACAAATCAAAAAGAACAAAAATAAATAAAAACAATAAATATAAAAGAAAAAAAATTGGGTTGCCTCCCAACAAGCGCTTATGTTTAAAGTCTAATAGCTTAGACCGAGTTTTCCTTTCAATCATTTTGTAGGTGACACATTATGGGGTTTCTCTTTCGCCATTTTGTTGTCCAACCTTGTAGTATATTATGAAGCTCATTGCTGGTCACTTCACTATAAATCTGTAAAATCTCAATTAAAATCATTAGTGTAAGTGGGAACCTACCAAACATAACATAGGACGTGAGGTCCTTAAGAGACTATGTTCCTCTAGCCATATGATATTCCGTGGAATTTAAAATGCAACATGAATGAGATGCAAAATGAATGCAATTAGAATAAATAATGAAGATGCAATGCAAAAGTTAGAGAATAACAATTAGGAAGTCATTGTATATACAAGTCACAAATATGTCAAAAGTCATTTAAATATAATAAGAACATGTTAAGGGGAAAAGGAAACGAAAACAAGCTTAACAACCAATCCAACATAATGTCAAATTTTATGTTCAAGTTCGTTTTAATTTCTCAACTAAATAAACCTAAAAAAATACACCCAATTACAATTATTATATGTCAATTTTTTTTTACAAGTTACTTTTCAATCAATTTCATGGTTCAACATTCTTAAGTTGTTATTCAAACAATTAAATGATCGATTGATTCTAAGTTGTAAACCAAGGTGGACGTGCGGCCTAAGTATGGATGCCTAGACACAAGTTTGAATCATTGTTTCAGATGGCCGGATAGCTAATTTAGAGATAGTGAACATGGTAGGACTCATTTGTTGAACTATGGAGGGCAAGCCCCCTATCGACTCCATCACCGAGATGTATGTCAGTCAATAGTTCTCTGAGATCCAATTTTGATCCCATGCACCAGAGTAATGAAAGAGCGTGCCCCTTACTCAGCTAGAAACAAACTTGGGTGTTAGACAAATCTCCAAGTGTTAATAAAAGCCGCCCTCAACCTCATGCAAAAAAAATTTGGAAGAAAACATGAGGGGTTAAGGCTAATATTAACAAAAGGGACTTTACCTATTCCATTTGATTTACAACCTACAACAATCATTCATTCAATCATTAAAAATAATAACCTAAGATAAAATTACTATATGTTAGAGCAAAGTAAGAAAAGCATATACAAATTTACAATATGAACAGTGAATTCGAAATTAAAAGATTAGAGATCCATAAAGATGGATCCCCGGCAACGGCGCCATTTGATCGGTTCGATTACTCGAGATCAATATTAACCCTGTAAGCATCGTTAGTAGTATAAAGCAAGAGGGTATCGTTCACAAACCGGGGATCCAACCAGGGTAAAGAATCACAAACATTTAACAACGAATTCATACGAGTTTAAAAGAGTTTGATATATAGGATCGGGTTGAAAGATAAAAACAGAAAATAAAACCTAAACTAATATATACATGTGATCAACCAAACAACACATAAACATCACCAAACAAATCGCCACAAGTAGCTTCAAAATCATAATCTCATCCTATGCAAACACCGAGCCTTAGCGGACAAGTATTGAGTGAACAAACAACAACCTAATACCGAACTAGGTTACTTAGCGCATCCCTAACTCGAAACATGGCCTGGTAATCCTATCTTAGCGCTTAGAAATTACAAGGTAACATGTCATTCTCAATCTTACCACTTCATTGATTCATCTCTTATCTAATTACTTAGCGCATCTTAGATAACAAACGGATCATGGTTAATTCCTAGTGATTACTAACAAGTCAAGCATGTCACTTACTTTAACAAGTTAACAAAAACACTTAAGAATCCTATATGCAAAACTAACTTAGCGCCTTGAATCACATATAGTTAACGCACAAGAAAGAGAATCATTAAATCATTGAATTATAAACTCACGACATCTACATAGAAATCATAGAAAACAAAATCAGAACTACTTTATAACATCTTGCAAAATCGTAAACTACATGAGAGTATTCCACAAATTCGGAACTAGCCAAAAACATAAACACAACATCACACAAAGAATCTAAACCGAAAACATGAGTGAAGAAGTAACGAGTTACACTTTGTAAATCTCCTTAGCGGTATCAAAACAAGGCAGCACGGCTTCAACTTGAATGGCAATCCGAGGCGTAGCGCTTTGGATCGAATGGAATGAAGGGAAGATGGTGTTTTCGCCTTGAATGGCTTTGAGGATGATGAGTAGTGTTTAAGGCAGAGCTTTGGCTAGTCTTGTGAGCAAGGTTGATCATGTTTTTCTGTGGAAATGAGGTGCTATATATAGAGGAAGAAACCCAAGGGAGGATGGCCACAAAGTCCACAAAGTTGAAACCAAATTGGTTGAGGTTTCCTAGATTCGGCAGATCTGACCTTTGTCCCTTGTTGTGGCCATAACTTTCTCTAGAAAATAGATATTGAGATGATTCCAACTGGCAATTTCAACTAGACTTCCGTGGCTTTTCATCCATATAAGGTACATTTTCTCAATCATTTTGAGCTGTCCAGGGGAGCCCGTCAAAGATGGATGATCTGCACTACCAGAATTCTGATTTCTATAAGGATTGCATATCTTTTGCATTAATTACATATCTTCTTCCTCCTTTATTGCTGATTTTTTTTGCACAAATTTCTTCCTTTGAATTAGGGAGGCAGCAAAAGTCTTAATTGTTGCAGCCATGTTTGATTTTTCTTACCTCTCCTCATTAAATTTGCTGCATGCCTTCTTTGACTTTCGTGCCTCTTCTCATTTAATTTGCTGCATGCCTTCTTTGACATTCTTTGGTGCTGGGATTTATGGACATTCTGATACATATTTGTGCTCTATTTGCAGGAGGAACAAAGTCCCAAGTTTCCCTCATAGCCCTTGGATCAAAAGCAAATCAATGGCTGAGATAATTCCGCCGAGTTCATTGGACCTCCGATCAATGATTCAGTCATATCTCTCTGTAGGAATAAGATATTGATTTGATTCCAAATCCTACAGAAACTAGACTCAAATACCTTTATTTCCATATAAAGTAGGTCTTCTAACTCGATCGGAGCTATCCAGGGGAGCCCGTCGAAGTTGGACTATGAATATTGACAGCATTTTGATTCTTGAATGGATTGGGCTTCTAAGTGTATTTTCTTCTCTTTCCTTGTGGAACAAGGATTGCTTTCCTTCTCCAACATGGATTTGTATTTCCTAATAAGAATAAGTATGTTAGAAACAAAGAAATACGAAAGGATGAATCCTACTCGAACAAGGAATCATATCTCAACACGGATTATTAACACTTAGCACGATTTCATCATCAATTCACTCATAATTGATATAAGCTCTACCTAGACACTTATTCTTACAAAAGAAACTAAAACATACTAAATAAGAGGTAACAAAGAGTAAGAATAGGGCATAATCACATTAAGAACGTCACACTTTGTGCTCCTATCAGAAACACACTCCCACACTTGCAAAACTCTGAAATACAATAGAAACTCGCATCAGATGCCTTACAGAAAGATACTCAAACGAGAAATGAAAAGATACACAATTGGAATAGTAAAGATACGCAAACGATGTAAAGATACACAATTGGAATAGTAAAGATACGCAAACGATGTAAAGATACTCAGTTTGAAAGAAACACACTCCCACACTTGCAAAACTCTCAAATACAATAGAAACTCGCATCAGAAGCCTTACAGAAAGATACTCAAACGAGAAATGAAAAGATACACAATTGGAATAGTAAAGATACGCAAACGATGTAAAGATACACAATTGGAATAGTAAAGATACGCAAACGATGTAAAGATACTCAGTTTCAAAGAAACACACTCCCACACTTGCAAAACTCTCAAATTCAATAGAAACACGCATCAGAAAGCCTTACAGAAAGATACACAAACGAGAAATGAAAAGATAGACAATTGGAATAGTAAAGATACGCAAACGATGTAAAGATACTCAGTTTGAAAGAAACACACTGCCACACTTGCAAAACTCTCAAATCCAATAGAAACTCGCATCAGAAGCCTTACAGAAAGATACTCAAACGAGAAATGAAAAGATACACAATTGGAATAGTAAAGATACGCAAACGATGTAAAGATACTCAGTTTGAAAGAAACACACTCCCACACTTGCAAAACTCTCAAATTCAATAGAAACTGGCATCAGAAAGCCTTACAGAAAGATACTCAAACGAGAAATGAAAAGATACACAATTGGAATAGTAAAGATACGCAAACGATGTAAAGATACACAATTGGAATAGTAAAGATACGCAAATGATGTAAAGATACTCAGTTTGAAAGAAACACACTCCCACACTTGCAAAACTCTCAAATTCAATAGAAACTGGCATCAGAAAGCCTTACAGAAAGATACTCAAACGAGAAATGAAAAGATACACAATTGGAATAGTAAATATACGCAAACGATGTAAAGATACACAATTGGAATAGTAAAGATACGCAAACGATGTAAAGATACACAATTGGAATAGTAAAGAGACGCAAACGAGGTAAAGATACTCAGTTTGAAAGAAACACACTCCCACACTTGCAAAACTCTCAAATACAATAGAAACTCGCATCAGAAGCCTTACAGAAAGATACTCAAACGAGAAATGAAAAGATACACAATTGGAATAGTAAAGATACGCAAACGATGTAAAGATACGCAATTGGAATAGTAAAGATACGCAAACGATGTAAAGATACACAATTGGAATAGTAAAGATACGCAAACGATGTAAAGATACTAAGTTTGAAAGAAACACACTCCCACACTTGCAAAACTCTCAAATTCAATAGAAACTCGCATCAGAAAGCCTTACAGAAAGACACTGAAACGAAAAATGAAAAGATACACAATTGGAATAGTAAAGATACGCAAACGATGTAAAGATACACAATTGGAATAGTAAAGATACGCAAACGATGTAAAGATACTCAGTTTGAAAGAAACACACTCCCACACTTGCAAAACTCTCAAATACAATAGAAACTAGCATCAGAAGCCTTACAGAAAGATACTCAAACGAGAAATGAAAAGATACACAATTGGAATAGTAAAGATACGCAAACGATGTAAAGATACACAATTGGAATAGTAAAGATACGCAAACGATGTAAAGATACACAATTGGAATAGTAAAGATACGCAAACGATGTAAAGATACTCAGTTTGAAAGAAACACACTCCCACACTTGCAAAACTCTCAAATTCAATAGAAACTGGCATCAGAAAGCCTTACAGAAAGATACTCAAACGAGAAAAGAAAAGATACACAATTGGAATAATAAAGATACGCAAACGATGTAAAGATACTCAGTTTGAAAGAAACACACTCCCACACTTGCAAAACTCTCAAATACAATAGAAACTCGCATCAGATGCCTTACAGAAAGATACTCAAACCAGAAATGAAAAGATACACAATTGGAATAGTAAAGATACGCAAACGATGTAAAGATACACAATTGGAATAGTAAAGATACGCAAACGATGTAAAGATACTCAGTTTGAAAGAAACACACTCCCACACTTGCAAAACTCTCAAATTCAATAGAAACTGGCATCAGAAAGCCTTACAGAAAGATACTCAAACGAGAAAAGAAAAGATACACAATTGGAATAATAAAGATACGCAAACGATGTAAACATACTCAGTTTGAAAGAAACACACTCCCACACTTGCAAAACTCTCAAATACAATAGAAACTCGCATCAGAAGCCTTACAGAAAGATACCCAAACGAGAAATGAAAAGATACACAATTCGAATAGTAAAGATACGCAAACGATGTAAAGATACACAATTGGAATAGTAAAGATACGCAAACGATGTAAAGATACTCAGTTTGAAAGAAACACACTCTCACACTTGCAAAACTCTCAAATACAATAGAAACTCGCATCAGAAGCCTTACAGAAAGATACTCAAACGAGAAATGAAAAGATACACAATTGGAATAGTAAAGATACGCAAACGATGTAAAGATACTCAGTTTGAAAGAAACACACTCCCACACTTGCAAAACTGTCAAATACAATAGAAACTCGCATCAGAAGCCTTACAGAAAGATACTTAAACGAGAAATGAAAAGATACACAATTGGAATAGTAAAGATACGCAAACGATGTAAAGATACTCAGTTTGAAAGAAACACACTCCCACACTTGCAAAACTCTCAAATTCAATAGAAACTCGCATCAGAAAGCCTTACAGAAAGACACTCAAACGAGAAATGAAAAGATATACAATTGGAATAGTAAAGATACGCAAACGATGTAAAGATACACAATTGGAATAGTAAAGATACGCAAACGATGTAAAGATACACAATTGGAATAGTAAAGATACGCAAACGATGTAAAGATACACAATTGGAATAGTAAAGATACGCAAACGATGTAAAGATACTCAGTTTGGAAGAAACACACTCCCACACTTGCAAAACTCTCAAATACAATAGAAACTCGCATCAGAAGCCTTACATAAAGATACTCAAACGAGAAATGAAAAGATACACAATTGGAATAGTAAAGATACGCAAACGATGTAAAGATACACAATTGGAATAGTAAAGATACGCAAACGATGTAAAGATACTCAGTTTGAAAGAAACACACTCCCACACTTGCAAAACTCTCAAATACAATAGAAACTCGCATCAGAAGCCTTACAGAAAGATACTTAAACGAGAAATGAAAAGATACACAATTGGAATAGTAAAGATACGCAAACGATGTTAAGATACACAATTGGAATAGTAAAGAGACGCAAACGATGTAAAGATACTCAGTTTGAAAGAAACACACTCCCACACTTGCAAAACTCTCAAATACAATAGAAACTCGCATCAGATGCCTTACAGAAAGATACTCAAACGAGAAATGAAAAGATACACAATTGGAATAGTAAAGATACGCAAACGATGTTAAGATACACAATTGGAATAGTAAAGAGACGCAAACGATGTAAAGATACTCAGTTTGAAAGAAACACACTCCCACACTTGCAAAACTCTCAAATTCAATAGAAACTCGCATTAGAAAGCCTTACAGAAAGACACTGAAACGAGAAATGAAAAGATACACAATTGGAATAGTAAAGATACGCAAACGATGTAAAGATACACAATTGGAATCGTAAAGATACGCAAACGATGTAAAGATACTCAGTTTGAAAGAAACACACTCCCACACTTGCAAAACTGTCAAATACAATAGAAACTCGCATCAGAAGCCTTACAGAAAGATACTTAAACGAGAAATGAAAAGATACACAATTGGAATAGTAAAGATACGCAAACGATGTAAAGATACTCAGTTTGAAAGAAACACACTCCCACACTTGCAAAACTCTCAAATTCAATAGAAACTCGCATCAGAAAGCCTTACAGAAAGACACTCAAACGAGAAATGAAAAGATATACAATTGGAATAGTAAAGATACGCAAACGATGTAAAGATACACAATTGGAATAGTAAAGATACGCAAACGATGTAAAGATACACAATTGGAATAGTAAAGATACGCAAACGATGTAAAGATACACAATTGGAATAGTAAAGATACGCAAACGATGTAAAGATACTCAGTTTGGAAGAAACACACTCCCACACTTGCAAAACTCTCAAATACAATAGAAACTCGCATCAGAAGCCTTACATAAAGATACTCAAACGAGAAATGAAAAGATACACAATTGGAATAGTAAAGATACGCAAACGATGTAAAGATACACAATTGGAATAGTAAAGATACGCAAACGATGTAAAGATACTCAGTTTGAAAGAAACACACTCCCACACTTGCAAAACTCTCAAATACAATAGAAACTCGCATCAGAAGCCTTACAGAAAGATACTTAAACGAGAAATGAAAAGATACACAATTGGAATAGTAAAGATACGCAAACGATGTAAAGATACACAATTCGAATAGTAAAGATACGCAAACGATGTAAAGATACTCAGTTTGAAAGAAACACACTCCCGCACTTGCAAAACTCTCAAATACAATAGAAACCCGCATCAGAAGCCTTACAGAAAGATACTCAAACGAGAAATGAAAAGATACACAATTGGAATAGTAAAGAAACGCAAACGATGTAAACATACTCAGTTTGAAAGAAACACACTCCCACACGTGCAAAACTCTCAAATACAATAGAAACTCGCATCAGATGCCTTACAGAAAGATACTCAAACGAGAAATGAAAAGATACACAATTGGAATAGTAAAGATACGCAAACGATGTAAAGATACACAATTTGAATAGTAAAGATACGCAAACGGTGTAAAGATACTCAGTTTGAAAGAAACACACTCCCACACTTGCAAAACTCTCAAATACAATAGAAACCCGCATCAGAAGCCTTACAGAAAGATACTCAAACGAGAAATGAAAAGATACACAATTGGAATAGTAAAGATACGCAAACGATGTAAAGATACACAATTGGAATAGTAAAGATACGCAAACGATGTATAGATACTCAGTTTGAAAGAAACACACTCCCACACTTGCAAAACTCTCAAATACAATAGAAACTCGCATCAAAAGCCTTACAGAAAGATACTCAAACGAGAAATGAAAAGATACACAATTGGAATATTAAAGATACGCAAACGATGTAAAGATACACAATTGGAATAGTAAAGATACGCAAACGATGTAAAGATACTCAGTTTGAAAGAAACACATTCCCACACTTGCAAAACTCTCAAATACAATAGAAACTCGCATCAGAAGCCTTACAGAAAGATACTCAAACGAGAAATGAAAAGATACACAATTCGAATAGTAAAGATACGCAAACGATTTAAAGATACACAATTTGAATAGTAAAGATACGCAAACGATGTAAAGATACTCAGTTTGAAAGAAACACACTCCCACATTTGCAAAACTCTCAAATTCAATAGAAACTCGCATCAGAAAGCCTTACAGAAAGACACTGAAACGAGAAATGAAAAGATACACAATTGGAATAGTAAAGATACGCAAACGATGTAAAGATACACAATTGGAATAGTAAAGATACGCAAACGATGTAAAGATACTCAGTTTGAAAGAAACACACTCCCACACTTGCAAAACTCTCAAATTCAATAGAAACTGGCATCAGAAAGCCTTACAGAAAGATACTCAAACGAGAAATGAAAAGATACACAATTGGAATAGTAAAGATACGCAAACGATGTAAAGATACACAATTGGAATAGTAAAGATACGCAAACGATGTAAAGATACACAATTGGAATAGTAAAGATACGCAAACGATGTAAAGATACTCAGTTTGAAAGAAACACACTCCCACACTTGCAAAACTCTCAAATTCAATAGAAACTCGGATCAGAAAGCCTTACAGAAAGATACTTAAACGTGAAATGAAAAGATACACAATTGGAATAGTAAAGATACGCAAACGATGTAAAGATACTCAGTTTGAAAGAAACACACTCCCACACTTGCAAAACTCTCAAATTCAATAGAAACTCGCATCAGAAAGCCTTACAGAAAGATACTCACACGAGAAATGAAAAGATACACAATTGGAATAGTAAAGATACGCAAACGATGTAAATATACACAATTGGAATAGTAAAGATACGCAAACGATGTAAAGATACTCAGTTTGAAAGAAACACACTCCCACACTTGCAAAACTCTCAAATTCAATAGAAACTCGGATCAGAAAGCCTTACAGAAAGATACTCAAACGTGAAATGAAAAGATACACAATTGGAATAGTAAAGATACGCAAACGATGTAAAGATACTCAGTTTGAAAGAAACACACTCCCACACTTGCAAAACTCTCAAATTCAATAGAAACTCGCATCAGAAAGGCTTACAGAAAGACACTGAAACGAGAAATGAAAAGATACACAATTGGAATAGTAAAGATACGCAAACGATGTAAAGATACACAATTGGAATAGTAAAGATACGCAAACGATGTAAAGATACTCAGTTTGAAAGAAACACACTCCCACACTTGCAAAACTCTCAAATACAATAGAAACTCGCATCAGAAGCCTTACAGAAAGATACTCAAACGAGAAATGAAAAGATACACAATTGGAATAGTAAAGATACGCAAACGATGTAAAGATACACAATTGGAATAGTAAAGATACGCAAACGATGTAAAGATACTCAGTTTGAAAGAAACACACTCCCACACTTGCAAAACTCTCAAATTCAATAGAAACTGGCATCAGAAAGCCTTACAGAAAGATACTGAAACGAGAAATGAAAAGATACACAATTGGAATAGTAAACATACGCAAACGATGTAAAGATACACAATTGGAATAGTAAAGATACGCGAACGATGTAAAGATACACAATTGGAATAGTAAAGATACGCAAACGAGAAATGAAAAGATACACAATTGGAATAGTAAAGATACGCAAACGATGTAAAGATACTCAGTTTGAAAGAAACACACTCCCACACTTGCAAAACTCTCAAATTCAATAGAAACTCGGATCAGAAAGCCTTACAGAAAGATACTCAAACGTGAAATGAAAAGATACACAATTGGAATAGTAAAGATACGCAAACGATGTAAAGATACACAATTGGAATAGTAAAGATACGCAAACGATGTAAAGATACTCAGTTTGAAAGAAACACACTCCCACACTTGCAAAACTCTCAAATTCAATAGAAACTCGGATCAGAAAGCCTTACAGAAAGATACTTAAACGTGAAATGAAAAGATACACAATTGGAATAGTAAAGATACGCAAACGATGTAAAGATACTCAGTTTGAAAGAAACACACTCCCACACTTGCAAAACTCTCAAATTCAATAGAAACTCGCATCAGAAAGCCTTACAGAAAGATACTCACACGAGAAATGAAAAGATACACAATTGGAATAGTAAAGATACGCAAACGATGTAAATATACACAATTGGAATAGTAAAGATACGCAAACGATGTAAAGATACTCAGTTTGAAAGAAACACACTCCCACACTTGCAAAACTCTCAAATTCAATAGAAACTCGGATCAGAAAGCCTTACAGAAAGATACTCAAACGTGAAATGAAAAGATACACAATTGGAATAGTAAAGATACGCAAACGATGTAAAGATACTCAGTTTGAAAGAAACACACTCCCACACTTGCAAAACTCTCAAATTCAATAGAAACTCGCATCAGAAAGGCTTACAGAAAGACACTGAAACGAGAAATGAAAAGATACACAATTGGAATAGTAAAGATACGCAAACGATGTAAAGATACACAATTGGAATAGTAAAGATACGCAAACGATGTAAAGATACTCAGTTTGAAAGAAACACACTCCCACACTTGCAAAACTCTCAAATACAATAGAAACTCGCATCAGAAGCCTTACAGAAAGATACTCAAACGAGAAATGAAAAGATACACAATTGGAATAGTAAAGATACGCAAACGATGTAAAGATACACAATTGGAATAGTAAAGATACGCAAACGATGTAAAGATACTCAGTTTGAAAGAAACACACTCCCACACTTGCAAAACTCTCAAATTCAATAGAAACTGGCATCAGAAAGCCTTACAGAAAGATACTCAAACGAGAAATGAAAAGATACACAATTGGAATAGTAAAGATACGCAAACGATGTAAAGATACACAATTGGAATAGTAAAGATACGCAAATGATGTAAAGATACTCAGTTTGAAAGAAACACACTCCCACACTTGCAAAACTCTCAAATTCAATAGAAACTCGCATCAGAAAGGCTTACAGAAAGACACTGAAACGAGAAATGAAAAGATACACAATTGGAATAGTAAAGATACGCAAACGATGTAAAGATACACAATTGGAATAGTAAAGATACGCAAACGATGTAAAGATACACAATTGGAATAGTAAAGATACGCAAATGATGTAAAGATACTCAGTTTGAAAGAAACACACTCCCACACTTGCAAAACTCTCAAATTCAATAGAAACTCGCATCAGAAAGGCTTACAGAAAGACACTGAAACGAGAAATGAAAAGATACACAATTGGAATAGTAAACATACGCAAACGATGTAAAGATACACAATTGGAATAGTAAAGATACGCGAACGATGTAAAGATACACAATTGGAATAGTAAAGATACGCAAACGAGAAATGAAAAGATACACAATTGGAATAGTAAAGATACGCAAACGATGTAAAGATACTCAGTTTGAAAGAAACACACTCCCACACTTGCAAAACTCTCAAATTCAATAGAAACTCGGATCAGAAAGCCTTACAGAAAGATACTCAAACGTGAAATGAAAAGATACACAATTGGAATAGTAAAGATACGCAAACGATGTAAAGATACACAATTGGAATAGTAAAGATACGCAAACGATGTAAAGATACTCAGTTTGAAAGAAACACACTCCCACACTTGCAAAACTCTCAAATTCAATAGAAACTGGCATCAGAAAGCCTTACAGAAAGATACTCAAACGAGAAATGAAAAGATACACAATTGGAATAGTAAAGATACGCAAACGATGTAAAGATACACAATTGGAATAGTAAAGATACGCGAACGATGTAAAGATACACAATTGGAATAGTAAAGATACGCAAGCGATGTAAAGATACTCAGTTTGAAAGAAACACACTCCCACACTTGCAAAACTCTCAAATTCAATAGAAACTCGCATCAGAAAGGCTTACAGAAAGACACTGAAACGAGAAATGAAAAGATACACAATTGGAATAGTAAAGATACGCAAACGATGTAAAGATACACAATTGGAATAGTAAAGATACGCAAACGATGTAAAGATACTCAGTTTGAAAGAAACACACTCCCACACTTGCAAAACTCTCAAACACAATAGAAACTCGCATCAGAAGCCTTACAGAAAGATACTTAAACGAGAAATGAAAAGATACACAATTGGAATAGTAAAGATACGCAAACGATGTAAAGATACACAATTGGAATAGTAAAGATACGCAAACGATGTAAAGATACTCAGTTTGAAAGAAACACACTCCCACACTTGCAAAACTCTCAAATTCAATAGAAACTCGCATCAGAAAGGCTTACAGAAAGACACTGAAACGAGAAATGAAAAGATACACAATTGGAATAGTAAAGATACGCAAACGATGTAAAGATACACAATTGGAATAGTAAAGATACGCAAACGATGTAAAGATACTCAGTTTGAAAGAAACACACTCCCACACTTGCAAAACTCTCAAATTCAATAGAAACTCGCATCAGAAAGCCTTACAGAAAGACACTGAAACGAGAAATGAAAAGATACACAATTGGAATAGTAAAGATACGCAAACGATGTAAAGATACACAATTGGAATAGTAAAGATACGCAAACGATGTAAAGATACTCAGTTTGAAAGAAACACACTCCCACACTTGCAAAACTCTCAAATACAATAGAAACTCGCATCAGAAGCCTTACAGAAAGATACTTAAACGAGAAATGAAAAGATACAAAATTGGAATAGTAAAGATACGCAAACGATGTAAAGATACTCAGTTTGAAAGAAACACACTCCCACACTTGCAAAACTCTCAAATTCAATAGAAACTCGCATCAGAAAGCCTTACAGAAAGATACTCAAACGAGAAATGAAAAGATACACAATTGGAATAGTAAAGATACGCAAACGATGTAAAGATACACAATTGGAATAGTAAAGATACGCGAACGATGTAAAGATACACAATTGGAATAGTAAAGATACGCAAGCGATGTAAAGATACTCAGTTTGAAAGAAACACACTCCCACACTTGCAAAACTCTCAAATTCAATAGAAACTCGCATCAGAAAGGCTTACAGAAAGACACTGAAACGAGAAATGAAAAGATACACAATTGGAATAGTAAAGATACGCAAACGATGTAAAGATACACAATTGGAATAGTAAAGATACGCAAACGATGTAAAGATACTCAGTTTGAAAGAAACACACTCCCACACTTGCAAAACTCTCAAATACAATAGAAACTCGCATCAGAAGCCTTACAGAAAGATACTTAAACGAGAAATGAAAAGATACACAATTGGAATAGTAAAGATACACAAACGATGTAAAATACACAATTGGAATAGTAAAGATACGCAAACGATGTAAAGATACTCAGTTTGAAAGAAACACACTCCCACACTTGCAAAACTCTCAAATTCAATAGAAACTCGCATCAGAAAGGCTTACAGAAAGACACTGAAACGAGAAATGAAAAGATACACAATTGGAATAGTAAAGATACGCAAACGATGTAAAGATACACAATTGGAATAGTAAAGATACGCAAACGATGTAAAGATACTCAGTTTGAAAGAAACACACTCCCACACTTGCAAAACTCTCAAATTCAATAGAAACTCGCATCAGAAAGCCTTACAGAAAGACACTGAAACGAGAAATGAAAAGATACACAATTGGAATAGTAAAGATACGCAAACGATGTAAAGATACACAATTGGAATAGTAAAGATACGCAAACGATGTAAAGATACTCAGTTTGAAAGAAACACACTCCCACACTTGCAAAACTCTCAAATACAATAGAAACTCGCATCAGAAGCCTTACAGAAAGATACTTAAACGAGAAATGAAAAGATACAAAATTGGAATAGTAAAGATACGCAAACGATGTAAAGATACTCAGTTTGAAAGAAACACACTCCCACACTTGCAAAACTCTCAAATTCAATAGAAACTCGCATCAGAAAGCCTTACAGAAAGATACTCAAACGAGAAATGAGAAGATACACAATTGGAATAGTAAAGATACGCAAACGATGTAAAGATACACAATTGGAATAGTAAAGATACGCAAACGATGTAAAGATACTCAGTTTGAAAGAAACACACTCCCACACTTGCAAAACTCTCAAATTCAATAGAAACTCGCATCAGAAAGCCTTACAGAAAGACACTGAAACGAGAAATGAAAAGATACACAATTGGAATAGTAAAGATACGCAAACGATGTAAAGATACACAATTGGAATAGTAAAGATACGCAAACGATGTAAAGATACTCAGTTTGAAAGAAACACACTCCCACACTTGCAAAACTCTCAAATACAATAGAAACTCGCATCAGAAGCCTTACAGAAAGTTACTCAAACGAGAAATGAAAAGATACACAATTCGAATAGTAAAGATACGCAAACGATGTAAAGATAGTCAGTTTGAAAGAAACACACTCCCACACTTGCAAAACTCTCAAATTCAATAGAAACTCGCATCAGAAAGGCTTACAGAAAGATACTCAAACGTGAAATGAAAAGATACACAATTGGAATAGTAAAGATACGCAAACGATGTAAAGATACTCAGTTTGAAAGAAACACACTCCCACACTTGCAAAACTCTCAAATTCAATAGATACTCGCATCAGAAAGGCTTACAGAAAGACACTGAAACGAGAAATGAAAAGATACACAATTGGAATAGTAAAGATACGCAAACGATGTAAAGATACACAATTGGAATAGTAAAGATACGCAAACGATGTAAAGATACTCAGTTTGAAAGAAACACACTCCCACACTTGCAAAACTCTCAAATTCAATAGAAACTCGCATCAGAAAGGCTTACAGAAAGACACTGAAACGAGAAATGAAAAGAAAAATGATAGAGCGTTCTGTTAGAACGTCTATAAAATACCCTGTAAAACATCATCGTTAGTATAGAATAAGCAGGGATCGTTCAGTCCGGGGAATCAAAAGGGCCTCAACACTTATCATGTTATTGGGAGATTTGAGTTGGATTCTAAAACTACAACTTAAAATAAATCCTAAATTACTTATATACAATTGATCAACCATTCATCACATAAACAAAACACGAATTTCACTCAAAAAACATGTATGACACGCATAGAACAACATATAGGCAGCGGCTTATTTTGATTATTTCTAAGTCCATTTCAATTCCAATTCTAATTAGAATCCGAAGCGGTTCATCTAATCGTTAAGACTTCTTAGTTATTTAGAATCAACGAAGCGTTCAATCCTAAACATATGCTAACAAGAGTTCAACATAACGAAGCGTTCTAGTTAAACAACAAAGTAGCACATAAGCACATTAAGTCGAATTGGAAACATGTTACACAAGCATGGCGTCACTCATCTTGATTAAGCATGCAAATTCCTAGAACTATCACAGCCCTATATAAGTATCCATAATTGAAACACGAAGCGCATATTCAATCAAAGAACACTTTGGTGAATTAAATCGCAACCCTAGGAGAACCATGGCCTTGGCTTCCTCAAGCATTGATTTAGATGTACAAGTTCAAGGAACTAATTGAAATAAAACCTAAAAACAATTCGGAAACCTACTGCCCATAATCATCTAACACGTCAAACATACATATTTCAATGAATTCATACAATCAAAACATAAAACCAAAGAAGTCTGAATTTATGTTCTTCATATATAAAACCGAAAATCACATCCAAGAATTCATACAATGAAATCGAAAATTGCAGAAAACCAAAAGAAAAATTACAAGACATGGATGAATCACACTTTAGAAACCTTCTAGGATTCGGCAAGAATGGATTCGGATTTGGATGAGGAGGAAGATGAGCACGGTTTTGTGGTGATGGATGAAGATTTTGTGGCTTGAATTTTCTGGATGTGTTTGGGCAGCAATTCGGCTGTGTTTGTGGAAGAATGGAGATGCATTTTCTGAAGGGAGGCCGAGCTATATATAGAGGAAGCAAGGGAGAGGCTGCTAGGGTTTCGGGCTGCTTGGTCCATCAATACACGGCTGTGATCTCTCCTCAATGAATGCATCGAATGGCTCTCCTTGTTTTCCTTGTAGAACAAGCTCTTATCTCCTTGATTCTCTCATGGGCTGCACGGCATGGGCTCCTTTTTAGTTGCTGAATTGATAAGGCACGGCTGAATACCTCTTCCCCTTGTATAACTCTTCTATACACGGCATGACTCCTTATCCTTGGCTGATTTGAATAGGCACGGCTGATCTCTATTTTCTCTCAAGAGTCATGCACGGCATGGACTCCTATCTCCTCTCCAATTCGTGCCTTATCTTCATCTCCCACCTTGCACGGCTGAATCATTTAATTACCTTGCAATTATCTCTTAAATCTGAAAATAAGAAAAGAAAACATAAGTAAGAGATAATCCATTCGAAAATCATGTCCTAATCTAGACATTAGTTGTCTTAAAAAGACACATGTAATAGATGAGCTCGACTAGATTAGGAAAGTTTCTAATTTGCAAAAAGGAAACTTACTAGAATAAGTAAGTTACTAGAACAAGGAAGTTCATTTAGGAAAGTTTCGTAATAAGAGTTTGAGTTCAAGTAGGACTTTCCAGAATGGTACGTTTCCTAGTCTAACAAGGATTCCTAATGCAAACATGACTCTCAAGATATCGCCAATGCGACCAAAACATAGAAAGATGAAGACTCCTAATTCAACTAGGTTTCCTAGTCCTATAAGGATTCCTACTCAAACTAGGACTCTAGACCAATTCTTCGTTTTAAACTCGTTTAAGCACAAAAACACATCCATAACCATCCAAGACTCCTATTGTGACTCAATGACTCGATATTACAACAATAAGGGTTAAGCAAAGTACAAATGGAGGTAAAAACATATTAAGAACGTAGCACAAAGTGCTCCTATCAGATACACAATTGGAATAGTAAAGATACGCAAACGATGTAAAGATACACAATTGGAATAGTAAAGATACGCAAACGATGTAAAGATACTCAGTTTGAAAGAAACACACTCCCACACTTGCAAAACTCTCAAATACAATAGAAACTCGCATCAGAAGCCTTACAGAAAGATACTTAAACGAGAAATGAAAAGATACACAATTGGAATAGTAAAGATACGCAAACGATGTAAAGATACACAGTTGGAATAGTAAAGATACGCAAACGATGTAAAGATACTCAGTTTGAAAGAAACACACTCCCACACTTGCAAAACTCTCAAATTCAATAGAAACTCGCATCAGAAAGGCTTACAGAAAGACACTGAAACGAGAAATGAAAAGATACACAATTGGAATAGTAAAGATACGCAAACGATGTAAAGATACACAATTGGAATAGTAAAGATACGCAAACGATGTAAAGATACTCAGTTTGAAAGAAACACACTCCCACACTTGCAAAACTCTTAAATTCAATAGAAACCGGCATCAGAAAGCCTTACAGAAAGATACTCAAACGAGAAATGAAAAGATACACAATTGGAATAGTAAAGATACGCAAACGATGTAAAGATACACAATTGGAATAGTAAAGATACGCGAACGATGTAAAGATACACAATTGGAATAGTAAAGATACGCAAACGAGAAATGAAAAGATACACAATTGGAATATTAAAGATACGCAAACGATGTAAAGATACTCAGTTTGAAAGAAACACACTCCCACACTTGCAAAACTCTCAAATACAATAGAAACTCGCATCAGAAGCCTTACAGAAAGATACTTAAACGAGAAATGAAAAGATACACAATTGGAATAGTAAAGATACGCAAACGATGTAAAGATACACAATTGGAATAGTAAAGATACGCAAACGATGTAAAGATACTCAGTTTGAAAGAAACACACTCCCACACTTGCAAAACTATCAAATTCAATAGAAACTCGCATCAGAAAGGCTTACAGAAAGACACTGAAACGAGAAATGAAAAGATACACAATTGGAATAGTAAAGATACGCAAACGATGTAAAGATACACAATTGGAATAGTAAAGATACGCAAACGATATAAAGATACTCAGTTTGAAAGAAACACACTCCCACACTTGCAAAACTCTCAAATACAATAGAAACTCGCATCAGAAGCCTTACAGAAAGGTACTTAAACGAGAAATGAAAAGATACACAATTGGAATAGTAAAGATACGCAAACGATGTAAAGATACACAATTGGAATAGTAAAGATACGCAAACGATGTAAAGATACTCAGTTTGAAAGAAACACACTCCCACACTTGCAAAACTCTCAAATTCAATAGAAACTGGCATCAGAAAGCCTTACAGAAAGATACTCAAACGAGAAATGAAAAGATACACAATTAGAATAGTAAAGATACGCAAACGATGTAAAGATACACAATTGGAATAGTAAAGATACGCGAACGATGTAAAGATACACAATTGGAATAGTAAAGATACGCAAGCGATGTAAAGATACTCAGTTTGAAAGAAACACACTCCCACACTTACAAAACTCTCAAATTCAATAGAAACTCGCATCAGAAAGGCTTACAGAAAGACACTGAAACGAGAAATGAAAAGATACACAATTGGAATAGTAAAGATACGCAAACGATGTAAAGATACACAATTGGAATAGTAAAGATACGCAAACGATGTAAAGATACTCAGTTTGAAAGAAACACACTCCCACACTTGCAAAACTCTCAAATACAATAGAAACTCGCATCAGAAGCCTTACAGAAAGATACTCAAACGAGAAATGAAAAGATACAAAATTGGAATAGTAAAGATACGCAAACGATGTAAAGATACTCAGTTTGAAAGAAACACACTCCCACACTTGCAAAACTCTCAAATTCAATAGAAACTCGCATCAGAAAGCCTTACAGAAAGATACTCAAACGAGAAATGAAAAGATACACAATTAGAATAGTAAAGATACGCAAACGATGTAAAGATACACAATTGGAATAGTAAAGATACGCGAACGATGTAAAGATACACAATTGGAATAGTAAAGATACGCAAGCGATGTAAAGATACTCAGTTTGAAAGAAACACACTCCCACACTTACAAAACTCTCAAATTCAATAGAAACTCGCATCAGAAAGGCTTACAGAAAGACACTGAAACGAGAAATGAAAAGATACACAATTGGAATAGTAAAGATACGCAAACGATGTAAAGATACACAATTGGAATAGTAAAGATACGCAAACGATGTAAAGATACTCAGTTTGAAAGAAACACACTCCCACACTTGCAAAACTCTCAAATACAATAGAAACTCGCATCAGAAGCCTTACAGAAAGATACTTAAACGAGAAATGAAAAGATACACAATTGGAATAGTAAAGATACGCAAACGATGTAAAGATACACAATTGGAATAGTAAAGATACGCAAACGATGTAAAGATACTCAGTTTGAAAGAAACACACTCCCACACTTGCAAAACTCTCAAATTCAATAGAAACTCGCATCAGAAAGGCTTACAGAAAGACACTGAAACGAGAAATGAAAAGATACACAATTGGAATAGTAAAGATACGCAAACGATGTAAAGATACACAATTGGAATAGTAAAGATACGCAAACGATGTAAAGATACTCAGTTTGAAAGAAACACACTCCCACACTTGCAAAACTCTCAAATTCAATAGAAACTCGCATTAGAAAGTCTTACAGAAAGACACTGAAACGAGAAATGAAAAGATACACAATTGGAATAGTAAAGATACGCAAACGATGTAAAGATACACAATTGGAATAGTAAAGATACGCAAACGATGTAAAGATACTCAGTTTGAAAGAAACACACTCCCACACTTGCAAAACTCTCAAATACAATAGAAACTCGCATCAGAAGCCTTACAGAAAGATACTCAAACGAGAAATGAAAAGATACAAAATTGGAATAGTAAAGATACGCAAACGATGTAAAGATACTCAGTTTGAAAGAAACACACTCCCACACTTGCAAAACTCTCAAATTCAATAGAAACTCGCATCAGAAAGCCTTACAGAAAGATACTCAAACGAGAAATGAGAAGATACACAATTGGAATAGTAAAGATACGCAAACGATGTAAAGATACACAATTGGAATAGTAAAGATACGCAAACGATGTAAAGATACTCAGTTTGAAAGAAACACACTCCCACACTTGCAAAACTCTCAAATTCAATAGAAACTCGCATCAGAAAGCCTTACAGAAAGACACTGAAACGAGAAATGAAAAGATACACAATTGGAATAGTAAAGATACGCAAACGATGTAAAGATACACAATTGGAATAGTAAAGATACGCAAACGATGTAAAGATACTCAGTTTGAAAGAAACACACTCCCACACTTGCAAAACTCTCAAATACAATAGAAACTCGCATCAGAAGCCTTACAGAAAGATACTCAAACGAGAAATGAAAAGATACACAATTCGAATAGTAAAGATACGCAAACGATGTAAAGATAGTCAGTTTGAAAGAAACACACTCCCACACTTGCAAAACTCTCAAATTCAATAGAAACTCGCATCAGAAAGCCTTACAGAAAGATACTCAAACGTGAAATGAAAAGATACACAATTGGAATAGTAAAGATACGCAAACGATGTAAAGATACACAATTGGAATAGTAAAGATACGCAAACGATGTAAAGATACTCAGTTTGAAAGAAACACACTCCCACACTTGCAAAACTCTCAAATACAATAGAAACTCGCATCAGAAGCCTTACAGAAAGATACTCAAACGAGAAATGAAAAGATACAAAATTGGAATAGTAAAGATACGCAAACGATGTAAAGATACTCAGTTTGAAAGAAACACACTCCCACACTTGCAAAACTCTCAAATTCAATAGAAACTCGCATCAGAAAGCCTTACAGAAAGATACTCAAACGAGAAATGAGAAGATACACAATTGGAATAGTAAAGATACGCAAACAATGTAAAGATACACAATTGGAATAGTAAAGATACGCAAACGATGTAAAGATACTCAGTTTGAAAGAAACACACTCCCACACTTGCAAAACTCTCAAATTCAATAGAAACTCGCATCAGAAAGCCTTACAGAAAGATACTCAAACGAGAAATGAGAAGATACACAATTGGAATAGTAAAGATACGCAAACGATGTAAAGATACACAATTGGAATAGTAAAGATACGGAAACGATGTAAAGATACTCAGTTTGAAAGAAACACACTCCCACACTTGCAAAACTCTCAAATACAATAGAAACTCGCATAAGAAGCCTTACAGAAAGATACTCAAACGAGAAATGAAAAGATACACAATTCGAATAGTAAAGATACGCAAACGATGTAAAGATAGTCAGTTTGAAAGAAACACACTCCCACACTTGCAAAACTCTCAAATTCAATAGAAACTCGCATCAGAAAGCCTTACAGAAAGATACTCAAACGTGAAATGAAAAGATACACAATTGGAATAGTAAAGATACGCAAACGATGTAAAGATACTCAGTTTGAAAGAAACACACTCCCACACTTGCAAAACTCTCAAATTCAACAGAAACTCGGATCAGATAGCCGTTCGGAAAGATACTCAAACGAGAAATGAAAAGATACAAAATTGGAATAGTAAAGATACGCAAACGATGTAAAGATACTCAGTTTGAAAGAAACACACTCCCACACTTGCAAAACTCTCAAATTCAATAGAAACTCGCATCAGAAAGCCTTACAGAAAGATACTCAAACGAGAAATGAAAAGATACACAATTGGAATAGTAAAGATACGCAAACGATGTAAAGATACTCAGTTTGAAAGAAACACACTCCCACACTTGCAAAACTCTCAAATACAATAGAAACTCGCATCAGAAGCCTTACAGAAACATACTTAAACGAGAAATGAAAAGATACACAATTGGAATAGTAAAGATACGCAAACGATGTAAAGATACACAATTGGAATAGTAAAGATACGCAAACGATGTAAAGATACTCAGTTTGAAAGAAACACACTCCCACACTTGCAAAACTCTCAAATTCAATAGAAACTGGCATCAGAAAGCCTTACAGAAAGATACTCAAACGAGAAATGAAAAGATACACAATTGGAATAGTAAAGATACGCAAACGATGTAAAGATACACAATTGGAATAGTAAAGATACGCAAACGATGTAAAGATACTCAGTTTGAAAGAAACACACTCCGTCACTTGCAAAACTCTCAAATTCAATAGAAACTCGCATCAGAAAGCCTTACAGAAAGACACTGAAACGAGAAATGAAAAAATACACAATTGGAATAGTAAAGATACGCAAACAATGTAAAGATACACAATTGGAATAGTAAAGATACGAAAACGATGTAAAGATACACAATTGGAATAGTAAAGATACGCAAACGATGTAAAGATACTCAGTTTGAAAGAAACACACTCCCACACTTGCAAAACTCTCAAATTCAATAGAAACTCGCATGAGAAAGTCTTACAGAAAGACACTGAAACGAGAAATGAAAAGATACACAATTGGAATAGTAAAGATACGCAAACGATGTAAAGATACACAATTGGAATAGTAAAGATACGAAAACGATGTAAAGATACACAATTGGAATAGTAAAGATACGCAAACGATGTAAAGATACTCAGTTTGAAAGAAACACACTCCCACACTTGCAAAACTCTCAAATACAATAGAAACTCGCATCAGAAGCCTTACAGAAAGATACTCAAACGAGAAATGAAAAGATACACAATTCGAATAGTAAAGATACGCAAACGATGTAAAGATAGTCAGTTTGAAAGAAACACACTCCCACACTTGCAAAACTCTCAAATTCAATAGAAACTCGCATCAGAAAGCCTTACAGAAAGATACTCAAACGTGAAATGAAAAGATACACAATTGGAATAGTAAAGATACGCAAACGATGTAAAGATACTCAGTTTGAAAGAAACACACTCCCACACTTGCAAAACTCTCAAATTCAACAGAAACTCGGATCAGATAGCCGTTCGGAAAGATACTCAAACGAGAAATGAAAAGATACACAATTGGAATAGTAAAGATACGCAAACGATGTAAAGATACTCAGTTTGAAAGAAACACACTCCCACACTTGCAAAACTCTCAAATTCAATAGAAACTCGCATCAGAAAGCCTTACAGAAAGACACTGAAACCAGAAATGAAAAAATACACAATTGGAATAGTAAAGATACGCAAACAATGTAAAGATACACAATTGGAATAGTAAAGATACGAAAACGATGTAAAGATACACAATTGGAATAGTAAAGATACGCAAACGATGTAAAGATACTCAGTTTGAAAGAAACACACTCCCACACTTGCAAAACTCTCAAATTCAATAGAAACTCGCATGAGAAAGTCTTACAGAAAGACACTGAAACGAGAAATGAAAAGATACAGAATTGGAATAGTAAAGATACGCAAACGATGTAAAGATACACAATTGGAATAGTAAAGATACGAAAACGATGTAAAGATACACAATTGGAATAGTAAAGATACGCAAACGATGTAAAGATACTCAGTTTGAAAGAAACACACTCCCACACTTGCAAAACTCTCAAATACAATAGAAACCCGCATCAGAAGCCTTACAGAAAGATACTCAAACGAGAAATGAAAAGATACACAATTGGAATAGTAAAGATACGCAAACGATGTAAAGATACTCAGTTTGAAAGAAACACACTCCCACACTTGCAAAACTCTCAAATACAATAGAAACTCGCATCAGAAGCCTTACAGAAAGATACTTAAACGAGAAATGAAAAGATACACAATTGGAATAGTAAAGATACGCAAACGATGTAAAGATACACAATTGGAATAGTAAAGATACGCAAACGATGTAAAGATACTCAGTTTGAAAGAAACACACTCCCACACTTACAAAACTCTCAAATACAATAGAAATTCGCATCAGAAGCCTTACAGAAAGATACTCAAACGAGAAATGAAAAGATACACAATTGGAATAGTAAAGATACGCAAACGATGTAAAGATACACAATTGGAATAGTAAAGATACGCAAACGATGTAAAGATACTCAGTTTGAAAGAAACACACTCCCACACTTGCAAAACTCTCAAATTCAATATCAGAAAGCCTTACAGAAAGATACTCAAACGAGAAATGAAAAGATACAAAATTGGAATAGTAAAGATACGCAAACGATGTAAAGATACTCAGTTTGAAAGAAACACACTCCCACACTTGCAAAACTCTCAAATTCAATAGAAACTCGCATCAGAAAGCCTTACAGAAAGATACTCAAACGAGAAATGAAAAGATACACAATTGGAATAGTAAAGATACGCAAACGATGTAGAGATACACAATTGGAATAGTAAAGATACGCAAACGATGTAAAGATATTCAGTTTGAAAGAAACACACTCCCACACTTGCAAAACTCTCAAATTCAATAGAAACTCGCATCAGAAATCCTTACAGAAAGACACTGAAACGAGAAATGAAAAGATACACAATTGGAATAGTAAAGATACGCAAACGATGTAAAGATACACAATTGGAATAGTAAAGATACGAAAACGATGTAAAGATACACAATTGGAATAGTAAAGATACGCAAACGATGTAAAGATTCTCAGTTTGAAAGAAACACACTCCCACACTTGCAAAACTCTCAAATTCAATAGAAACTCGCATCAGAAAGCCTTACAGAAAGATACTCAAACGAGAAATGAAAAGATACAAAATTGGAATAGTAAAGATACGCAAACGATGTAAAGATACTCAGTTTGAAAGAAACACACTCCCACACTTGCAAAACTCTCAAATTCAATAGAAACTCGCATCAGAAAGCCTTACAGAAAGATACTCAAACGAGAAATGAAAAGATACACAATTGGAATATTAAAGATAAGCAAACGATGTAAAGAGACACAATTGGAATAGTAAAGATACGCAAACGATGTAAAGATATTCAGTTTGAAAGAAACACACTCCCACACTTGCAAAACTCTCAAATTCAATAGAAACTCGCATCAGAAATCCTTACAGAAAGACACTGAAACGAGAAATGAAAAGATACACAATTGGAATAGTAAAGATACGCAAACGATGTAAAGATACACAATTGGAATAGTAAAGATACGAAAACGATATAAAGATACACAATTGGAATAGTAAAGATACGCAAACGATGTAAAGATACTCAGTTTGAAAGAAACACACTCCCACACTTGCAAAACTCTCAAATACAATAGAAACCCGCATCAGAAGCCTTACAGAAAGATACTCAAACGAGAAATGAAAAGATACACAATTGGAATAGTAAAGATACGCAAACGATGTAAAGATACTCAGTTTGAAAGAAACACACTCCCACACTTGCAAAACTCTCAAATACAATAGAAACTCGCATCAGAAGCCATACAGAAAGATACTTAAACGAGAAATGAAAAGATACACAATTGGAATAGTAAAGATACGCAAACGATGTAAATATACACAATTGGAATAGTAAAGATACGCAAACGATGTAAAGATACTCAGTTTGAAAGAAACACACTCCCACACTTACAAAACTCTCAAATACAATAGAAACTCGCATCAGAAGCCTTACAGAAAGATACTCAAACGAGAAATGAAAAGATACACAATTGGAATAGTAAAGATACGCAAACGATGTAAAGATACACAATTGGAATAGTAAAGATACGCAAACGATGTAAAGATACTCAGTTTGAAAGAAACACACTCCCACACTTGCAAAACTCTCAAATTCAATAGAAACTCGCATCAGAAAGCCTTACAGAAAGATACTCAAACGAGAAATGAAAACATACAAAATTGGAATAGTAAAGATACGCAAACGATGTAAAGATACTCAGTTTGAAAGAAACACACTCCCACACTTGCAAAACTCTCAAATTCAATAGAAACTCGCATCAGAAAGCCTTACAGAAAGATACTCAAACGAGAAATGAAAAGATACACAATAGGAATAGTAAAGATACGCAAACGATGTAAAGATACACAATTGGAATAGTAAAGATACGCAAACGATGTAAAGATATTCAGTTTGAAAGAAACACACTCCCACACTTGCAAAACTCTCAAATTCAATAGAAACTCGCATCAGAAATCCTTACAGAAAGACAATGAAACGAGAAATGAAAAGATACACAATTGGAATAGTAAAGATACGCAAACGATGTAAAGATACACAATTGGAATAGTAAAGAAATGAAAACGATGTAAAGATACACAATTGGAATAGTAAAGATACGCAAACGATGTAAAGATACTCAGTTTGAAAGAAACACACTCCCACACTTGCAAAACTCTCAAATACAATAGAAACTCGCATCAGAAGCCTTACAGAAAGATACTTAAACGAGAAATGAAAAGATACACAATTGGAATAGTAAAGATACGCAAACGATGTAAATATACACAATTGGAATAGTAAAGATACGCAAACGATGTAAAGATACTCAGTTTGAAAGAAACACACTCCCACACTTACAAAACTCTCAAATACAATAGAAACTCGCATCAGAAGCCTTACAGAAAGATACTCAAACGAGAAATGAAAAGATACACAATTGGAATAGTAAAGATACGCAAACGATGTAAAGATACACAATTGGAATAGTAAAGATACGCAAACGATGTAAAGATACTCAGTTTGAAAGAAACAGACTCCCACACTTGCAAAACTCTCAAATTCAATAGAAACTCGCATCAGAAAGCCTTACAGAAAGAAACTCAAACGAGAAATGAAAAGATACACAATTGGAATAGTAAAGATACGCAAACGATGTAAAGATACTCAGTTTGAAAGAAACACACTCCCACACTTGCAAAACTCTCAAATTCAATAGAAACTGGCATCAGAAAGCCTTATAGAAAGATACTCAAACGAGAAATGAAAAGATACACAATTGGAATAGTAAAGATACGCAAACGATGTAAAGATACACAATTGGAATAGTAAAGATACGCAAACGATGTAAAGATACTCAGTTTGAAAGAAACACACTCCCACACTTGCAAAACTCTCAAATACAATAGAAACTCGCATGAGAAAGCCTTACAGAAAGACACTGAAACGAGAAATGAAAAGATACACAATTGGAATAGTAAAGATACGCAAACGATGTAAAGATACACAATTGGAATAGTAAAGATACGCAAACGATGTAAAGATACTCAGTTTGAAAGAAACACACTCCCACACTTGCAAAACTCTCAAATTCAATAGAAACTGGCATCAGAAAGCCTTATAGAAAGATACTCAAACGAGAAATGAAAAGATACACAATTGGAATAGTAAAGATACGCAAACGATGTAAAGATACACAATTGGAATAGTAAAGATACGCAAACGATGTAAAGATACTCAGTTTGAAAGAAACACACTCCCACACTTGCAAAACTCTCAAATTCAATAGAAACTCGCATGAGAAAGCCTTACAAAAAGACACTGAAACGAGAAATGAAAAGATACACAATTGGAATAGTAAAGATACGCAAACGATGTAAAGATACACAATTGGAATAGTAAAGATACGAAAACGATGTAAAGATACACAATTGGAATAGTAAAGATACGCAAACGATGTAAAGATACTCAGTTTGAAAGAAACACACTCCCACACTTGCAAAACTCTCAAATTCAATAGAAACTCGCATGAGAAAGCCTTACAGAAAGACACTGAAACGAGAAATGAAAAGATACACAATTGGAATAGTAAAGATACGCAAACGATGTAAAGATACACAATTGGAATAGTAAAGATACACAAACGATGTAAAGATACACAATTGGAATAGTAAAGATACGCAAACGATGTAAAGATACTCAGTTTGAAAGAAACACACTCCCACACTTGCAAAACTCTCAAATTCAATAGAAACTCGCATGAGAAAGCCTTACAGAAAGACACTGAAACGAGAAATGAAAAGATACACAATTGGAATAGTAAAGATACGCAATCGATGTAAAGATACACAATTGGAATAGTAAAGATACGCAAACGATGTAAAGATACTCAGTTTGAAAGAAACACACTCCCACACTTGCAAAACTCTCAAATACAATAGAAACTCGCATCAGAAGCCTTACAGAAAGATACTCAAACGAGAAATTAAAAGATACACAATTGGAATAGTAAAGATACGCAAACGATGTAAAGATACACAATTGGAATAGTAAAGATACGCAAACGATGTAAAGATACTCAGTTTGAAAGAAACACACTCCCACACTTGCAAAACTCTCAAATACAATAGAAACTCGCATGAGAAAGCCTTACAAAAAGACACTGAAACGAGAAATGAAAAGATACACAATTGGAATAGTAAAGATACGCAAACGATGTAAAGATACACAATTGGAATAGTAAAGATACGCAAACGATGTAAAGATACTCAGTTTGAAAGAAACACACTCCCACACTTGCAAAACTCTCAAATTCAATAGAAACTGGCATCAGAAAGCCTTATAGAAAGATACTCAAACGAGAAATGAAAAGATACACAATTGGAATAGTAAAGATACGCAAACGATGTAAAGATACACAATTGGAATAGTAAAGATACGCAAACGATGTAAAGATACTCAGTTTGAAAGAAACACACTCCCACACTTGCAAAACTCTCAAATTCAATAGAAACTCGCATGAGAAAGCCTTACAAAAAGACACTGAAACGAGAAATGAAAAGATACACAATTGGAATAGTAAAGATACGCAAACGATGTAAAGATACACAATTGGAATAGTAAAGATACGAAAACGATGTAAAGATACACAATTGGAATAGTAAAGATACGCAAACGATGTAAAGATACTCAGTTTGAAAGAAACACACTCCCACACTTGCAAAACTCTCAAATTCAATAGAAACTCGCATGAGAAAGCCTTACAGAAAGACACTGAAACGAGAAATGAAAAGATACACAATTGGAATAGTAAAGATACGCAAACGATGTAAAGATACACAATTGGAATAGTAAAGATACACAAACGATGTAAAGATACACAATTGGAATAGTAAAGATACGCAAACGATGTAAAGATACTCAGTTTGAAAGAAACACACTCCCACACTTGCAAAACTCTCAAATTCAATAGAAACTCGCATGAGAAAGCCTTACAGAAAGACACTGAAACGAGAAATGAAAAGATACACAATTGGAATAGTAAAGATACGCAATCGATGTAAAGATACACAATTGGAATAGTAAAGATACGCAAACGATGTAAAGATACTCAGTTTGAAAGAAACACACTCCCACACTTGCAAAACTCTCAAATACAATAGAAACTCGCATCAGAAGCCTTACAGAAAGATACTCAAACGAGAAATTAAAAGATACACAATTGGAATAGTAAAGATACGCAAACGATGTAAAGATACACAATTGGAATAGTAAAGATACGCAAACGATGTAAAGATACTCAGTTTGAAAGAAACACACTCCCACACTTGCAAAACTCTCAAATACAATAGAAACTCGCATCAGAAGCCTTACAGAAAGATACTCAAACGAGAAATGAAAAGATACACAATTGGAATAGTAAAGATACGCAAACGATGTAAAGATACTCAGTTTGAAAGAAACACACTCCCACACTTGCAAAACTCTCAAATACAATAGAAACCCGCATCAGAAGCCTTACAGAAAGATACTCAAACGAGAAATGAAAAGATACACAATTGGAATAGTGAAGATACGCAAACGATGTAAAGATACTCAGTTTGAAAGAAACACACTCCCACACTTGCAAAACTCTCAAATTCAATAGAAACTCGCATCAGAAAGCCTTACAGAAAGATACTCAAACGAGAAATGAAAGGATACACAATTGGAATAGTAAAGATACTCAAACGAGAAATGAAAAGATACACAATTGGAATAGTAAAGATACGCAAACGATGTAAAGATACACAATTGGAATAGTAAAGATACGCAAACGATGTAAAGATACATAATTGGAATAGTATAGATACGCAAACGATGTAAAGATACTCAGTTTGAAAGAAACACACTCCCACACTTGCAAAACTCTCAAATACAATAGAAACTCGCATCAGAAGCCTTACAGAAAGATACTCAAACGAGAAATGAAAAGATACACAATTGGAATAGTAAAGATACGCAAACGATGTAAAGATACTCAGTTTGAAAGAAACACACTCCCACACTTGCAAAACTCTCAAATTCAATAGAAACTCGGATCAGAAAGCCTTACAGAAAGATACTCAAACGTGAAATGAAAAGATACACAATTGGAATAGTAAAGATACGCAAACGATGTAAAGATACTCAGTTTGAAAGAAACACACTCCCACACTTGCAAAACTCTCAAATTCAATAGAAACTCGCATCAGAAAGCCTTACAGAAAGATACTCACACGAGAAATGAAAAGATACACAATTGGAATAGTAAAGATACGCAAACGATGTAAAGATACACAATTGGAATAGTAAAGATACGCAAACGATGTAAAGATACTCAGTTTGAAAGAAACACACTCCCACACTTGCAAAACTCTCAAATACAATAGAAACTCGCATCAGAAGCCTTACAGAAAGATACTCAAACGAGAAATGAAAAGATACACAATTGGAATAGTAAAGATACGCAAACGATGTAAAGATACTCAGTTTGAAAGAAACACACTCCCACACTTGCAAAACTCTCAAATTCAATAGAAACTCGGATCAGAAAGCCTTACAGAAAGATACTCAAACGTGAAATGAAAAGATACACAATTGGAATAGTAAAGATACGCAAACGATGTAAAGATACTCAGTTTGAAAGAAACACACTCTCACACTTGCAAAACTCTCAAATTCAATAGAAACTCGCATCAGAAAGCCTTACAGAAAGATACTCAAACGAGAAATGAAAAGATACAAAATTGGAATAGTAAAGATACGCAAACGATGTAAAGATACTCAGTTTGAAAGAAACAGACTCCCACACTTGCAAAACTCTCAAATTCAATAGAAACTCGCATCAGAAAGCCTTACAGAAAGAAACTCAAACGAGAAATGAAAAGATACACAATTGGAATAGTAAAGATACGCAAACGTTGTAAAGATACTCAGTTTGAAAGAAACACACTCCCACACTTGCAAAACTCTCAAATTCAATAGAAACTGGCATCAGAAAGCCTTATAGAAAGATACTCAAACGAGAAATGAAAAGATACACAATTGGAATAGTAAAGATACGCAAACGATGTAAAGATACACAATTGGAATAGTAAAGATACGCAAACGATGTAAAGATACTCAGTTTGAAAGAAACACACTCCCACACTTGCAAAACTCTCAAATACAATAGAAACTCGCATGAGAAAGCCTTACAAAAAGACACTGAAACGAGAAATGAAAAGATACACAATTGGAATAGTAAAGATACGCAAACGATGTAAAGATACACAATTGGAATAGTAAAGATACGCAAACGATGTAAAGATACTCAGTTTGAAAGAAACACACTCCCACACTTGCAAAACTCTCAAATTCAATAGAAACTGGCATCAGAAAGCCTTATAGAAAGATACTCAAACGAGAAATGAAAAGATACACAATTGGAATAGTAAAGATACGCAAACGATGTAAAGATACACAATTGGAATAGTAAAGATACGCAAACGATGTAAAGATACTCAGTTTGAAAGAAACACACTCCCACACTTGCAAAACTCTCAAATTCAATAGAAACTCGCATGAGAAAGCCTTACAAAAAGACACTGAAACGAGAAATGAAAAGATACACAATTGGAATAGTAAAGATACGCAAACGATGTAAAGATACACAATTGGAATAGTAAAGATACGCAAACGATGTAAAGATACTCAGTTTGAAAGAAACACACTCCCACACTTACAAAACTCTCAAATACAATAGAAACCCGCATCAGAAGCCTTACAGAAAGATACTCAAACGACAAAATGAAAAGATACACAATTGGAATAGTAAAGATACGCAAACGATGTAAAGATACTCAGTTTGAAAGAAACACACTCCCACACTTGCAAAACTCTCAAATACAATAGAAACTCGCATCAGAAGCCTTACAGAAAGATACTTAAACGAGAAATGAAAAGATACACAATTGGAATAGTAAAGATACGCAAACGATGAAAAGATACACAATTGGAATAGTAAAGATACGCAAACGATGTAAAGATACACAATTGGAATAGTAAAGATACGAAAACGATGTAAAGATACACAATTGGAATAGTAAAGATACGCAAACGATGTAAAGATACTCAGTTTGAAAGAAACACACTCCCACACTTGCAAAACTCTCAAATACAATAGAAACTCGCATCAGAAGCCTTACAGAAAGATACTCAAACGAGAAATGAAAAGATACACAATTCGAATAGTAAAGATACGCAAACGATGTAAAGATAGTCAGTTTGAAAGAAACACACTCCCACACTTGCAAAACTCTCAAATTCAATAGAAACTCGCATCAGAAAGCCTTACAGAAAGATACTCAAACGTGAAATGAAAAGATACACAATTGGAATAGTAAAGATACGCAAACGATGTAAAGATACTCAGTTTGAAAGAAACACACTCCCACACTTGCAAAACTCTCAAATTCAACAGAAACTCGGATCAGATAGCCGTTCGGAAAGATACTCAAACGAGAAATGAAAAGATACACAATTGGAATAGTAAAGATACGCAAACGATGTAAAGATACTCAGTTTGAAAGAAACACACTCCCACACTTGCAAAACTCTCAAATTCAATAGAAACTCGCATCAGAAAGCCTTACAGAAAGACACTGAAACCAGAAATGAAAAAATACACAATTGGAATAGTAAAGATACGCAAACAATGTAAAGATACACAATTGGAATAGTAAAGATACGAAAACGATGTAAAGATACACAATTGGAATAGTAAAGATACGAAAACGATGTAAAGATACACAATTGGAATAGTAAAGATACGCAAACGATGTAAAGATACTCAGTTTGAAAGAAACACACTCCCACACTTGCAAAACTCTCAAATACAATAGAAACCCGCATCAGAAGCCTTACAGAAAGATACTCAAACGAGAAATGAAAAGATACACAATTGGAATAGTAAAGATACGCAAACGATGTAAAGATACTCAGTTTGAAAGAAACACACTCCCACACTTGCAAAACTCTCAAATACAATATAAACTCGCATCAGAAGCCTTACAGAAACATACTTAAACGAGAAATGAAAAGATACACAATTGGAATAGTAAAGACACGCAAACGATGTAAAGATACACAATTGGAATAGTAAAGATACGCAAACGATGTAAAGATACTCAGTTTGAAAGAAACACACTCCCACACTTACAAAACTCTCAAATACAATAGAAATTCGCATCAGAAGCCTTACAGAAAGATACTCAAACGAGAAATGAAAAGATACACAATTGGAATAGTAAAGATACGCAAACGATGTAAAGATACACAATTGGAATAGTAAAGATACGCAAACGATGTAAAGATACTCAGTTTGAAAGAAACACACTCCCACACTTGCAAAACTCTCAAATTCAATATCAGAAAGCCTTACAGAAAGATACTCAAACGAGAAATGAAAAGATACAAAATTGGAATAGTAAAGATACGCAAACGATGTAAAGATACTCAGTTTGAAAGAAACACACTCCCACACTTGCAAAACTCTCAAATTCAATAGAAACTCGCATCAGAAAGCCTTACAGAAAGATACTCAAACGAGAAATGAAAAGATACACAATTGGAATAGTAAAGATACGCAAACGATGTAAAGATACACAATTGGAATAGTAAAGATACGCAAACGATGTAAAGATATTCAGTTTGAAAGAAACACACTCCCACACTTGCAAAACTCTCAAATTCAATAGAAACTCGCATCAGAAATCCTTACAGAAAGACACTAAAACGAGAAATGAAAAGATACACAATTGGAATAGTAAAGATACGCAAACGATGTAAAGATACACAATTGGAATAGTAAAGATACGAAAACGATGTAAAGATACACAATTGGAATAGTAAAGATACGCAAACGATGTAAAGATTCTCAGTTTGAAAGAAACACACTCCCACACTTGCAAAACTCTCAAATTCAATAGAAACTCGCATCAGAAAGCCTTACAGAAAGATACTCAAACGAGAAATGAAAAGATACAAAATTGGAATAGTAAAGATACGCAAACGATGTAAAGATACTCAGTTTGAAAGAAACACACTCCCACACTTGCAAAACTCTCAAATTCAATAGAAACTCGCATCAGAAAGCCTTACAGAAAGATACTCAAACGAGAAATGAAAAGATACACAATTGGAATATTAAAGATAAGCAAACGATGTAAAGAGACACAATTGGAATAGTAAAGATACGCAAACGATGTAAAGTTATTCAGTTTGAAAGAAACACACTCCCACACTTGCAAAACTCTCAAATTCAATAGAAACTCGCATCAGAAATCCTTACAGAAAGACACTGAAACGAGAAATGAAAAGATACACAATTGGAATAGTAAAGATACGCAAACGATGTAAAGATACACAATTGGAATAGTAAAGATACGAAAACGATATAAAGATACACAATTGGAATAGTAAAGATACGCAAACGATGTAAAGATACTCAGTTTGAAAGAAACACACTCCCACACTTGCAAAACTCTCAAATACAATAGAAACCCGCATCAGAAGCCTTACAGAAAGATACTCAAACGAGAAATGAAAAGATACACAATTGGAATAGTAAAGATACGCAAACGATGTAAAGATACTCAGTTTGAAAGAAACACACTCCCACACTTGCAAAACTCTCAAATACAATAGAAACTCGCATCAGAAGCCTTACAGAAAGATACTTAAACGAGAAATGAAAAGATACACAATTGGAATAGTAAAGATACGCAAACGATGTAAATATACACAATTGGAATAGTAAAGATACGCAAACGATGTAAAGATACTCAGTTTGAAAGAAACACACTCCCACACTTGCAAAACTCTCAAATTCAATAGAAACTCGCATCAGAAAGCCTTACAGAAAGACACTGAAACCAGAAATGAAAAAATACACAATTGGAATAGTAAAGATACGCAAACAATGTAAAGATACACAATTGGAATAGTAAAGATACGAAAACGATGTAAAGATACACAATTGGAATAGTAAAGATACGAAAACGATGTAAAGATACACAATTGGAATAGTAAAGATACGCAAACGATGTAAAGATACTCAGTTTGAAAGAAACACACTCCCACACTTGCAAAACTCTCAAATACAATAGAAACCCGCATCAGAAGCCTTACAGAAAGATACTCAAACGAGAAATGAAAAGATACACAATTGGAATAGTAAAGATACGCAAACGATGTAAAGATACTCAGTTTGAAAGAAACACACTCCCACACTTGCAAAACTCTCAAATACAATAGAAACTCGCATCAGAAGCCTTACAGAAAGATACTTAAACGAGAAATGAAAAGATACACAATTGGAATAGTAAAGACACGCAAACGATGTAAAGATACACAATTGGAATAGTAAAGATACGCAAACGATGTAAAGATACTCAGTTTGAAAGAAACACACTCCCACACTTACAAAACTCTCAAATACAATAGAAATTCGCATCAGAAGCCTTACAGAAAGATACTCAAACGAGAAATGAAAAGATACACAATTGGAATAGTAAAGATACGCAAACGATGTAAAGATACACAATTGGAATAGTAAAGATACGCAAACGATGTAAAGATACTCAGTTTGAAAGAAACACACTCCCACACTTGCAAAACTCTCAAATTCAATATCAGAAAGCCTTACAGAAAGATACTCAAACGAGAAATGAAAAGATACAAAATTGGAATAGTAAAGATACGCAAACGATTGTAAAGATACTCAGTTTGAAAGAAACACACTCCCACACTTGCAAAAACTCTCAAATTCAATAGAAACTCGCATCAGAAAGCCTTACAGAAAGATACTCAAACGAGAAATGAAAAGATACACAATTGGAATAGTAAAGATACGCAAACGATGTAAAGATACACAATTGGAATAGTAAAGATACGCAAACGATGTAAAGATATTCAGTTTGAAAGAAACACACTCCCACACTTGCAAAACTCTCAAATTCAATAGAAACTCGCATCAGAAATCCTTACAGAAAGACACTGAAACGAGAAATGAAAAGATACACAATTGGAATAGTAAAGATACGCAAACGATGTAAAGATACACAATTGGAATAGTAAAGATACGAAAACGATGTAAAGATACACAATTGGAATAGTAAAGATACGCAAACGATGTAAAGATTCTCAGTTTGAAAGAAACACACTCCCACACTTGCAAAACTCTCAAATTCAATAGAAACTCGCATCAGAAAGCCTTACAGAAAGATACTCAAACGAGAAATGAAAAGATACACAATTGGAATAGTAAAGATACGCAAACGATGTAAAGATACTCAGTTTGAAAGAAACACACTCCCACACTTGCAAAACTCTCAAATTCAATAGAAACTCGCATCAGAAAGCCTTACAGAAAGATACTCAAACGAGAAATGAAAAGATACACAATTGGAATATTAAAGATAAGCAAACGATGTAAAGAGACACAATTGGAATAGTAAAGATACGCAAACGATGTAAAGATATTCAGTTTGAAAGAAACACACTCCCACACTTGCAAAACTCTCAAATTCAATAGAAACTCGCATCAGAAATCCTTACAGAAAGACACTGAAACGAGAAATGAAAAGATACACAATTGGAATAGTAAAGATACGCAAACGATGTAAAGATACACAATTGGAATAGTAAAGATACGAAAACGATATAAAGATACACAATTGGAATAGTAAAGATACGCAAACGATGTAAAGATACTCAGTTTGAAAGAAACACACTCCCACACTTGCAAAACTCTCAAATACAATAGAAACCCGCATCAGAAGCCTTACAGAAAGATACTCAAACGAGAAATGAAAAGATACACAATTGGAATAGTAAAGATACGCAAACGATGTAAAGATACTCAGTTTGAAAGAAACACACTCCCACACTTGCAAAACTCTCAAATACAATAGAAACTCGCATCAGAAGCCTTACAGAAAGATACTTAAACGAGAAATGAAAAGATACACAATTGGAATAGTAAAGATACGCAAACGATGTAAATATACACAATTGGAATAGTAAAGATACGCAAACGATGTAAAGATACTCAGTTTGAAAGAAACACACTCCCACACTTACAAAACTCTCAAATACAATAGAAACTCGCATCAGAAGCCTTACAGAAAGATACTCAAACGAGAAATGAAAAGATACACAATTGGAATAGTAAAGATACGCAAACGATGTAAAGATACACAATTGGAATAGTAAAGATACGCAAACGATGTAAAGATACTCAGTTTGAAAGAAACACACTCCCACACTTGCAAAACTCTCAAATTCAATAGAAACTCGCATCAGAAAGCCTTACAGAAAGATACTCAAACGAGAAATGAAAACATACAAAATTGGAATAGTAAAGATACGCAAACGATGTAAAGATACTCAGTTTGAAAGAAACACACTCCCACACTTGCAAAACTCTCAAATTCAATAGAAACTCGCATCAGAAAGCCTTACAGAAAGATACTCAAACGAGAAATGAAAAGATACACAATAGGAATAGTAAAGATACGCAAACGATGTAAAGATACACAATTGGAATAGTAAAGATACGCAAACGATGTAAAGATATTCAGTTTGAAAGAAATACACTCCCACACTTGCAAAACTCTCAAATTCAATAGAAACTCGCATCAGAAATCCTTACAGAAAGACAATGAAACGAGAAATGAAAAGATACACAATTGGAATAGTAAAGATACGCAAACGATGTAAAGATACACAATTGGAATAGTAAAGAAATGAAAACGATGTAAAGATACACAATTGGAATAGTAAAGATACGCAAACGATGTAAAGATACTCAGTTTGAAAGAAACACACTCCCACACTTGCAAAACTCTCAAATACAATAGAAACTCGCATCAGAAGCCTTACAGAAAGATACTTAAACGAGAAATGAAAAGATACACAATTGGAATAGTAAAGATACGCAAACGATGTAAATATACACAATTGGAATAGTAAAGATACGCAAACGATGTAAAGATACTCAGTTTGAAAGAAACACACTCCCACACTTGCAAAACTCTCAAATTCAATAGAAACTCGCATCAGAAAGACACTGAAACGAGAAATGAAAAGATACACAATTGGAATAGTAAAGATACGCAAACGATGTAAAGATACACAATTGGAATAGTAAAGATACGAAAACGATATAAAGATACACAATTGGAATAGTAAAGATACGCAAACGATGTAAAGATACTCAGTTTGAAAGAAACACACTCCCACACTTGCAAAACTCTCAAATACAATACAAACCCGCATCAGAAGCCTTACAGAAAGATACTCAAACGAGAAATGAAAAGATACACAATTGGAATAGTAAAGATACGCAAACGATGTAAAGATACTCAGTTTGAAAGAAACACACTCCCACACTTGCAAAACTCTCAAATACAATAGAAACTCGCATCAGAAGCCTTACAGAAAGATACTCAAACGAGAAATGAAAAGATACACAATTGGAATAGTAAAGATACGCAAACGATGTAAAGATACACAATTGGAATAGTAAAGATACGCAAACGATGTAAAGATACTCAGTTTGAAAGAAACACACTCCCACACTTGCAAAACTCTCAAATTCAATAGAAACTCGCATCAGAAAGCCTTACAGAAAGATACTCAAACGAGAAATGAAAAGATACAAAATTGGAATAGTAAAGATACGCAAACGATGTAAAGATACTCAGTTTGAAAGAAACACACTCCCACACTTGCAAAACTCTCAAATTCAATAGAAACTCGCATCAGAAAGCCTTACAGAAAGATACTTAAACGAGAAATAAAAAGATACACAATTGGAATAGTAAAGATACGCAAACGATGTAAAGATACACAATTGGAATAGTAAAGATACGCAAACGATGTAAAGATACTCAATTTGAAAGAAACACACTCCCACACTTGCAAAACTCTCAAATTCAATAGAAACTCGCATCAGAAAGCCTTACAGAAAGACACTGAAACGAGAAATGAAAAGATACACAATTGGAATAGTAAGATACGCAAACGATGTAAAGATACACAATTGGAATAGTAAAGATACGAAAACGATGTAAAGATACACAATTGGAATAGTAAAGATACGCAAACGATGTAAAGATACTCAGTTTGAAAGAAACACACTCCCACACTTGCAAAACTCTCAAATTCAATAGAAACTCGCATGAGAAAGCCTTACAGAAAGACACTGAAACGAGAAATGAAAAGATACACAATTGGAATAGTAAAGATACGCAAACGATGTAAAGATACACAATTGGAATAGTAAAGATACACAAACGATGTAAAGATACACAATTGGAATAGTAAAGATACGCAAACGATGTAAAGATACTCAGTTTGAAAGAAACACACTCCCACACTTGCAAAACTCTCAAATTCAATAGAAACTCGCATGAGAAAGCCTTACAGAAAGACACTGAAACGAGAAATGAAAAGATACACAATTGGAATAGTAAAGATACGCAATCGATGTAAAGATACACAATTGGAATAGTAAAGATACGCAAACGATGTAAAGATACTCAGTTTGAAAGAAACACACTCCCACACTTGCAAAACTCTCAAATACAATAGAAACTCGCATCAGAAGCCTTACAGAAAGATACTCAAACGAGAAATTAAAAGATACACAATTGGAATAGTAAAGATACGCAAACGATGTAAAGATACACAATTGGAATAGTAAAGATACGCAAACGATGTAAAGATACTCAGTTTGAAAGAAACACACTCCCACACTTGCAAAACTCTCAAATACAATAGAAACTCGCATCAGAAGCCTTACAGAAAGATACTCAAACGAGAAATGAAAAGATACACAATTGGAATAGTAAAGATACGCAAACGATGTAAAGATACTCAGTTTGAAAGAAACACACTCCCACACTTGCAAAACTCTCAAATACAATAGAAACCCGCATCAGAAGCCTTACAGAAAGATACTCAAACGAGAAATGAAAAGATACACAATTGGAATAGTGAAGATACGCAAACGATGTAAAGATACTCAGTTTGAAAGAAACACACTCCCACACTTGCAAAACTCTCAAATTCAATAGAAACTCGCATCAGAAAGCCTTACAGAAAGATACTCAAACGAGAAATGAAAGGATACACAATTGGAATAGTAAAGATACTCAAACGAGAAATGAAAAGATACACAATTGGAATAGTAAAGATACGCAAACGATGTAAAGATACACAATTGGAATAGTAAAGATACGCAAACGATGTAAAGATACATAATTGGAATAGTATAGATACGCAAACGATGTAAAGATACTCAGTTTGAAAGAAACACACTCCCACACTTGCAAAACTCTCAAATACAATAGAAACTCGCATCAGAAGCCTTACAGAAAGATACTCAAACGAGAAATGAAAAGATACACAATTGGAATAGTAAAGATACGCAAACGATGTAAAGATACTCAGTTTGAAAGAAACACACTCCCACACTTGCAAAACTCTCAAATTCAATAGAAACTGGCATCAGAAAGCCTTATAGAAAGATACTCAAACGAGAAATGAAAAGATACACAATTGGAATAGTAAAGATACGCAAACGATGTAAAGATACAAAATTGGAATAGTAAAGATACGCAAACGATGTAAAGATACTCAGTTTGAAAGAAACAGACTCCCACACTTGCAAAACTCTCAAATTCAATAGAAACTCGCATCAGAAAGCCTTACAGAAAGATACTCAAACGAGAAATGAAAAGATACACAATTGGAATAGTAAAGATACGCAAACGATGTAAAGATACACAATTAGAATAGTAAAGATACGCAAACGATGTAAAGATACTCAGTTTGAAAGAAACACACTCCCACACTTGCAAAACTCTCAAATTCAATAGAAACTCGCATTAGAAAGCCTTACAGAAAGACACTGAAACGAGAACTGAAAAGATACACAATTGGAATAGTAAAGATACGCAAACAATGTAAAGATACACAATTGGAATAGTAAAGATACGCAAACGATGTAAAGATACTCAGTTTGAAAAAACACACTCCCACACTTGCAAAACTCTCAAATTCAATAGAAACTGGCATTAGAAAGCCTTATAGAAAGATACTTAAACGAGAAATGAAAAGATACACAATTGGAATAGTAAAGATACGCAAACGATGTAAAGATACACAATTGGAATAGTAAAGATACGCGAACGATGTAAAGATACACAATTGGAATAGTAAAGATACGCAAACGATGTAAAGATACTCAGTTTGAAAGAAACACACTCCCACACTTGCAAAACTCTCAAATTCAATAGAAACTCGCATCAGAAAGGCTTACAGAAAGACACTGAAACGAGAAATGAAAAGTAAAAAATTGGAATAGGAAAGATACGCAAACGATGTAAAGATACACAATTGGAATAGTAAAGATACGCAAACGATGTAAAGATACTCAGTTTGAAAGAAACACACTCCCACACTTGCAAAACTCTCAAATTCAATAGAAACTCGGATCAGAAAGCCTTACAGAAAGATACTCAAACGTGAAATGAAAAGATACACAATTGGAATAGTAAAGATACGCAAACGATGTAAAGATACTCAGTTTGAAAGAAACACACTCCCACACTTGCAAAACTCTCAAATTCAATAGAAACTCGCATCAGAAAGCCTTACAGAAAGACACTGAAACGAGAAATGAAAAGATACACAATTGGAATAGTAAAGATACGCAAACGATGTAAAGATACACAATTGGAATAGTAAAGATACGCAAACGATGTAAAGATACTCAGTTTGAAAGAAACACACTCCCACACTTGCAAAACTCTCAAATACAGTAGAAACTCGCATCAGAAGCCTTACAGAAAGACAGTCAAACGAGAAATGAAAAGATACACAATTGGAATAGTAAAGATACGCAAACGATGTAAAGATACACAATTGGAATAGTAAAGATACGCAAACGATGTAAAGATACACAATTGGAATAGTAAAGATACGCAAACGATGTAAAGATACTCAGTTTGAAAGAAACACACTCCCACACTTGCAAAACTCTCAAATACAATAGAAACCCGCATCAGAAGCCTTACAGAAAGATACTCAAACGAGAAATGAAAAGATACAGAATTGGAATAGTAAAGATACGCAAACGATGTAAAGATACTCAGTTTGAAAGAAACACACTCCCACACTTGCAAAACTCTCAAATACAATAGAAACTCGCATCAGAAGCCTTACAGAAAGTTACTTAAACGAGAAATGAAAAGATACACAATTGGAATAGTAAAGATACGCAATCGATATAAAGATACACAATTGGAATAGTAAAGATACGCAAACGATGTAAAGATACTCAGTTTGAAAGAAACACACTCCCACACTTGCAAAACTCTCAAATACAATAGAAACTCGCATCAGAAGCCTTACAGAAAGATACTCAAACGAGAAATGAAAAGATACACAATTGGAATAGTAAAGATACGCAAACGATGTAAAGATACACAATTGGAATAGTAAAGATACGCAAACGATGTAAAGATACTCAGTTTGAAAGAAACACACTCCCACACTTGCAAAACTCTCAAATTCAATAGAAACTCGGATCAGAAAGCCTTACAGAAAGATACTCAAACGTGAAATGAAAAGATACACAATTGGAATAGTAAAGATACGCAAACGATGTAAAGATACTCAGTTTGAAAGAAACACACTCCCACACTTGCAAAACTGTCAAATTCAATAGAAACTCGCATCAGAAAGCCTTACAGAAAGATACTCACACGAGAAATGAAAAGATACACAATTGGAATAGTAAAGATACGCAAACGATGTAAAGATACACAATTGGAATAGTAAAGATACGCGAACGATGTAAAGATATACAATTGGAATAGTAAAGATACGCAAGCGATGTAAAGATACTCAGTTTGAAAGAAACACACTCCCACACTTGCAAAACTCTCAAATTCAATAGAAACTCGCATCAGAAAGGCTTACAGAAAGACACTGAAACGAGAAATAAAAAGATACACAATTGGAATAGTAAAGATACGCAAACGATGTAAAGATACACAATTGGAATAGTAAAGATACGCAAACGATGTAAAGATACTCAGTTTGAAAGAAACACACTCCCACACTTGCAAAACTCTCAAATACAATAGAAACTCGCATCAGAAGTCTTACAGAAAGATACTCAAACGAGAAATGAAAAGATACACAATTGGAATAGTAAAGATACGCAAACGATGTAAAGATACTCAGTTTGAAAGAAACACACTCCCACACTTGCAAAACTCTCAAATACAATAGAAACTCGCATCAGAAGTCTTACAGAAAGATACTCAAACGAGAAATGAAAAGATACACAATTGGAATAGTAAAGATACGCAAACGATGTAAAGATACTCAGTTTGAAAGAAACACACTCCCACACTTGCAAAACTCTCAAATTCAATAGAAACTCGGATCAGAAAGTGATAGAGCGTTCGGTTAGAACGTCTATAAAATACCCTGAAAAACATCATCGTTAGTATAGAATAAGCAGGGATCGTTCAGTCCGGGGAATCAAAAGGGCCTCAACACTTATCATGTTATGGGGGATTTGGTTTGGATTCTAAAACTACTACTTAAAATAAATCCTAAATTACTTATATACAATTGATCAACCATGCATCACATAACCTAAACACGAATTCTACTCAAGAAACATGTATGACATGCATAGAATAACATATAGACAGCAAATTATTTCGATTCTTCTTAAGTCCATTTCAATTCCAATTCTAATTAGAGTCCGAAGCGGTTCATCTAATCGTTAAGACTTCTTATTTATCTAGAATCAACGAAGCGTTCAATCCTAAACATATGCTAAAAAGAGTTCAACATAACGAAGCGTACTAGTTAAACACAAAGTAGCACATAAGCACATTAAGTCGAATTGGAGACATGTAAGCAAGCATGGCGTCACTCATCTTGATTAAGCATGCAAATTCCTAGAACTATCACAGCCCTATATAAGTATCCATAATTGAAACACGAAGCGCATATTCAATCGAAGAACACTTTGGTGAATTAAATCGCAACCCTAGGAGAACCATGGCCTTGGCTTCCTCAAGCATTGATTTAGATGTATAAGTTCAAGGAACTAATTGAAATAAAACCTAAAATTATTTCGAAACCTACTGCCCCTATATCATTATACACAGCAAACATACAAATCTCATGAATTCATACAATCAAAACATAAAACCAAAGAAGTCTGAATTTATGTTCTTCATATATAAAACCGAAAATCACATCCAGGAATTCATACAATGAAATCGAAAATTTCAGAAAACCAAAAGAAAAATTACAAGCCATGGATGAATCACACTTTAGAAACCTTCTAGGATTCGGCAAGAATGGATTCGATTTGGGAGAGGAGGAAGATGAGCACGGTTTGGTGATGATGGATGAAGGTTTTGTGGCTTGAATTTTCTGGTTGTGTTTGGGCAGCAATTCGGCTAGCTTTGTGAGAGAATGGAGATCCCTTTTATGAAGGGAGGCCGAGCTATATATAGAGGAACCAAGGGAGGAGAGGCTGCTCGGTTTTGGGCTGCTTGGTCCATCAATACATGGCTGTGATCTCTCCTCAATGAATGCATCGAATGGCTGCCCTTGTTCCTGCGAAAATTCAGTCTTTATCTCCTTATTTCTCTAGGGTTACATGGGCTGGACTCTCCTTGTATTTTGCTGAATGATAGGCACGGAAAAGCTTCCTTCACAAGCTGAATAGGTAGGGCACGGCTCTCTTTGATTGAATGGAAGGATAGCACGACTGAAACTCCTTTTTCTCTAGATATTATCTCCAAAATTCTGAAATTAATCTCCCTTTAAAACCTGAATGGTAGCTCGGCATAGGACTCCTTCTCCATGTAGTACACGGCCTCCTTAATTCCCTCCTTGAATTATCTCTTCAAATCTGAAAATAAGAAAAGAATAACATAAGTAAAAGATAATTCATTCGAAATTCATGTCTTAATCTAGACAATAGTTGTCTTAAAAAGACATATGAAATAGATGAGCTCAACTAGATTAGGAAAGTTTCTAATTTGCAAAAAGGAAACTTACTAGAATAAGAAAGTTACTAGAACAAGGAAGTTCATTTAGGAAAGTTTCGTAATAAGAGTTTGAGTTCAAGTAGGACTTTCCAAAATGGTACGTTTCCTAGTCTAACAAGGACTCCTAATGCAAACATGACTCTCAAGATATCGCCAATGCGACCAAAACGTCGAAAGATGAAGACTCCTAATTCAACTAGGTTTCCTAGTCCTATAAGGATTCCTACTCAAACTAGGACTCTAGACCAATTCTTCGTTTTTAACTCGTGTAAGCACAAAAACACATCCATAACCATCCAAGACTCCTATTGTGACTCAATGACTCGATATTACAACAATAAGGGTTAAGCAAAGTACAATTGGAGGTAGAAACATATTAAGAACGTAGCACAAAGTGCTCCTATCAGAAAGCCTTACAGAAAGATACTCAAACGTGAAATGAAAAGATACACAATTGGAATAGTAAAGATACGCAAACGATGTAAAGATACTCAGTTTGAAAGAAACACACTCCCACACTTGCAAAACTCTCAAATTCAATAGAAACTCGCATCAGAAAGCCTTACAGAAAGATACTCAAACGAGAAATGAAAAGATACAAAATTGGAATAGTAAAGATACGCAAACGATGTAAAGATACTCAGTTTGAAAGAAACACACTCCCACACTTGCAAAACTCTCAAATTCAATAGAAACTCGCATCAGAAAGCCTTACAGAAAGACACTGAAACGAGAAATGAAAAGATACACAATTGGAATAGTAAAGATACGCAAACGATGTAAAGATACACAATTGGAATAGTAAAGATACGAAAACGATGTAAAGATACACAATTGGAATAGTAAACATACGCAAACGATGTAAAGATACTCAGTTTGAAAGAAACACACTCCCACACTTGCAAAACTCTCAAATTCAATAGAAACTAGCATGAGAAAGCCTTACAGAAAGACACTGAAACGAGAAATGAAAAGATACACAATTGGAATAGTAAAGATACGCAAACGATGTAAAGATACTCAGTTTGAAAGAAACACACTCCCACACTTGCAAAACTCTCAAATTCAATAGAAACTCGGATCAGAAAGCCTTACAGAAAGATACTCAAACGTGAAATGAAAAGATACACAATTGGAATAGTAAAGATACGCAAACGATGTAAAGATACTCAGTTTGAAAGAAACACACTCCCACACTTGCAAAACTCTCAAATTCAATAGAAACTCGCATCAGAAAGCCTTACAGAAAGATACTCAAACGAGAAATGAAAAGATACAAAATTGGAATAGTAAAGATACGCAAACGATGTAAAGATACTCAGTTTGAAAGAAACACACTCCCACACTTGCAAAACTCTCAAATTCAATAGAAACTCGCATCAGAAGCCTTACAGAAAGATACTCAAACGAGAAATGAAAAGATACACAATTGGAATAGTAAAGATACGCAAACGATGTAAAGATACACAATTGGAATAGTAAAGATACGCAAACGATGTAAAGATACTCAGTTTGAAAGAAACACACTCCCACACTTGCAAAACTCTCAAATTCAATAGAAACTCGCATCAGAAAGCCTTACAGAAAGATACTCAAACGTGAAATGAAAAGATACACAATTGGAATAGTAAAGATACGCAAACGATGTAAAGATACTCAGTTTGAAAGAAACACACTCCCACACTTGCAAAACTCTCAAATTCAATAGAAACTCGCATCAGAAAGCCTTACAGAAAGATACTCAAACGAGAAATGAAAAGATACAAAATTGGAATAGTAAAGATACGCAAACGATGTAAAGATACTCAGTTTGAAAGAAACACACTCCCACACTTGCAAAACTCTCAAATTCAATAGAAACTCGCATCAGAAAGCCTTACAGAAAGACACTGAAACGAGAAATGAAAAGATACACAATTGGAATAGTAAAGATACGCAAACGATGTAAAGATACACAATTTGAATAGTAAAGATACGAAAACGATGTAAAGATACACAATTGGAATAGTAAACATACGCAAACGATGTAAAGATACTCAGTTTGAAAGAAACACACTCCCACACTTGCAAAACTCTCAAATTCAATAGAAACTAGCATGAGAAAGCCTTACAGAAAGACACTGAAACGAGAAATGAAAAGATACACAATTGGAATAGTAAAGATACGCAAACGATGTAAAGATACTCAGTTTGAAAGAAACACACTCCCACACTTGCAAAACTCTCAAATTCAATAGAAACTCGGATCAGAAAGCCTTACAGAAAGATACTCAAACGTGAAATGAAAAGATACACAATTGGAATAGTAAAGATACGCAAACGATGTAAAGATACTCAGTTTGAAAGAAACACACTCCCACACTTGCAAAACTCTCAAATTCAATAGAAACTCGCATCAGAAAGCCTTACAGAAAGATACTCAAACGAGAAATGAAAAGATACAAAATTGGAATAGTAAAGATACGCAAACGATGTAAAGATACTCAGTTTGAAAGAAACACACTCCCACACTTGCAAAACTCTCAAATTCAATAGAAACTCGCATCAGAAGCCTTACAGAAAGATACTCAAACGAGAAATGAAAAGATACACAATTGGAATAGTAAAGATACGCAAACGATGTAAAGATACACAATTGGAATAGTAAAGATACGCAAACGATGTAAAGATACTCAGTTTGAAAGAAACACACTCCCACACTTGCAAAACTCTCAAATTCAATAGAAACTCGCATCAGAAAGCCTTACAGAAAGATACTCAAACGAGAAATGAAAAGATACAAAATTGGAATAGTAAAGATACGCAAACGATGTAAAGATACACAATTGGAATAGTAAAGATACGCAAACGATGTAAAGATACTCAGTTTGAAAGAAACACACTCCCACACTTGCAAAACTCTCAAATTCAATAGAAACTAGCATGAGAAAGCCTTACAGAAAGACACTGAAACGAGAAATGAAAAGATACACAATTGGAATAGTAAAGATACGTAAACGATGTAAAGATACTCAGTTTGAAAGAAACACACTCCCACACTTGCAAAACTCTCAAATTCAATAGAAACTCGCATCAGAAAGCCTTACAGAAAGATACTCAAACGAGAAATGAAAAGATACAAAATTGGAATAGTAAAGATACGCAAACGATGTAAAGATACTCAGTTTGAAAGAAACACACTCCCACACTTGCAAAACTCTCAAATTCAATAGAAACTCGCATCAGAAAGCCTTACAGAAAGATACTCAAACGAGAAATGAAAAGATACACAATTGGAATAGTAAAGATACGCAAACGATGTAAAGATACACAATTGGAATAGTAAAGATACGCAAACGATGTAAAGATACACAATTGGAATAGTAAAGATACGCAAACGATGTAAAGATACTCAGTTTGAAAGAAACACACTCCCACACTTGCAAAACTCTCAAATACAATAGAAACCCGCATCAGAAGCCTTACAGAAAGATACTCAAACGAGAAATGAAAAGATACAAAATTGGAATAGTAAAGATACGCAAACGATGTAAAGATACTTAGTTTGAAAGAAACACACTCCCACATTTCCAAAACTCTCAAATTCAATAGAAACTCGCATCAGAAAGCCTTACAGAAAGATACTCAAACGTGAAATGATAAGATACACAATTGGAATAGTAAAGATACGCAAACGATGTAAATATACTCAGTTTGAAAGAAACACACTCCCACACTTGCAAAACTCTCAAATACAATAGAAACTCGCATCAGAAGCCTTACAGAAGGATACTTAAACGAGAAATGAAAAGATACACAATTGGAATAGTAAAGATACGCAAACGATGTAAAGATACACAATTGGAATAGTAAAGATACGCAAACGATGTAAAGATACTCAGTTTGAAAGAAACACACTCCCACACTTGCAAAACTCTCAAATTCAATAGAAACTCGCATCAGAAAGCCTTACAGAAAGACACTGAAATGAGAAACGATGTAAAGATACACAATTGGAATAGTAATGATACGAAAACGATGTAAAGATACACAATTGGAATAGTAAAGATACGCAAACGATGTAAAGATACTCAGTTTGAAAGAAACACACTCCCACACTTGCAAAACTCTCAAATTCAATAGAAACTCGCATGAGAAAGCCTTACAGAAAGACACTGAAACGAGAAATGAAAAGATACACAATTGGAATAGTAAAGATACGCAAACGATGTAAAGATACACAATTGGAATAGTAAAGATACGCAAACGATGTAAAGATACTCAGTTTGAAAGAAACACACTCCCACACTTGCAAAACTCTCAAATACAATAGAAACCCGCATCAGAAGCCTTACAGAAAGATACTCAAACGAGAAATGAAAAGATACACAATTGGAATAGTAAAGATACGCAAACGATGTAAAGATACTCAGTTTGAAAGAAACACACTCCCACACTTGCAAAACTCTCAAATACAATAGAAACTCGCATCAGAAGCAAATTCAATAGAAACTCGCATCAGAAAGCCTTACAGAAAGATACTCACACGAGAAATGAAAAGATACACAATTGGAATAGTAAAGATACGCAAACGATGTAAAGATACACAATTGGAATAGTAAAGATACGCGAACGATGTAAAGATATACAATTGGAATAGTAAAGTTACGCAAGCGATGTAAAGATACTCAGTTTGAAAGAAACACACTCCCACACTTGCAAAACTCTCAAATTCAATAGAAACTCGCATCAGAAAGGCTTACAGAAAGACACTGAAACGAGAAATAAAAAGATACACAATTGGAATAGTAAAGATACGCAAACGATGTAAAGATACACAATTGGAATAGTAAAGATACGCAAACGATGTAAAAATACTCAGTTTGAAAGAAACACACTCCCACACTTGCAAAACTCTCAAATACAATAGAAACTCGCATCAGAAGTCTTACAGAAAGATACTCAAACGAGAAATGAAAAGATACACAATTGGAATAGTAAAGATACGCAAATGATGTAAAGATACTCAGTTTGAAAGAAACACACTCCCACACTTGCAAAACTCTCAAATACAATAGAAACTCGCATCAGAAGTCTTACAGAAAGATACTCAAACGAGAAATGAAAAGATACACAATTGGAATAGTAAAGATACGCAAACGATGTAAAGATACTCAGTTTGAAAGAAACACACTCCCACACTTGCAAAACTCTCAAATACAATAGAAACTCGCATCAGAAGTCTTACAGAAAGATACTCAAACGAGAAATGAAAAGATACACAATTGGAATAGTAAAGATACGCAAACGATGTAAAGATACTCAGTTTGAAAGAAACACACTCCCACACTTGCAAAACTCTCAAATACAATAGAAACTCGCATCAGAAGCCTTACAGAAAGATACTCAAACGAGAAATGAAAAGATACACAATTGGAATAGTAAAGATACGCAAACGATGTAAAGATACACAATTGGAATAGTAAAGATACGCAAACGATGTAAAGATACTCAGTTTGAAAGAAACACACTCCCACACTTGCAAAACTCTCAAATTCAATAGAAACTCGGATCAGAAAGCCTTACAGAAAGATACTCAAACGTGAAATGAAAAGATACACAATTGGAATAGTAAAGATACGCAAACGATGTAAAGATACTCAGTTTGAAAGAAACACACTCCCACACTTGCAAAACTCTCAAATTCAATAGAAACTCGCATCAGAAAGCCTTACAGAAAGATACTCAAACGAGAAATGAAAAGATACAAAATTGGAATAGTAAAGATACGCAAACGATGTAAAGATACTCAGTTTGAAAGAAACACACTCCCACACTTGCAAAACTCTCAAATTCAATAGAAACTCGCATCAGAAAGCCTTACAGAAAGATACTCAAACGAGAAATGAAAAGATACACAATTGGAATAGTAAAGATACGCAAACGATGTAAAGATACACAATTGGAATAGTAAAGATACGCAAACGATGTAAAGATACTCAGTTTGAAAGAAACACACTCCCACACTTGCAAAACTCTCAAATTCAATAGAAACTCGCATCAGAAAGCCTTACAGAAAGACACTGAAATGAGAAATGAAAAGATACACAATTGGAATAGTAAAGATACGCAAACGATGTAAAGATACACAATTGGAATAGTAATGATACGAAAACGATGTAAAGATACACAATTGGAATAGTAAAGATACGCAAACGATGTAAAGATACTCAGTTTGAAAGAAACACACTCCCACACTTGCAAAACTCTCAAATTCAATAGAAACTCGCATGAGAAAGCCTTACAGAAAGACACTGAAACGAGAAATGAAAAGATACACAATTGGAATAGTAAAGATACGCAAACGATGTAAAGATACACAATTGGAATAGTAAAGATACGCAAACGATGTAAAGATACTCAGTTTGAAAGAAACACACTCCCACACTTGCAAAACTCTCAAATACAATAGAAACTCGCATCAGAAGTCTTACAGAAAGATACTCAAACGAGAAATGAAAAGATACACAATTGGAATAGTAAAGATACGCAAACGATGTAAAGATACTCAGTTTGAAAGAAACACACTCCCACACTTGCAAAACTCTCAAATACAATAGAAACTCGCATCAGAAGTCTTACAGAAAGATACTCAAACGAGAAATGAAAAGATACACAATTGGAATAGTAAAGATACGCAAACGATGTAAAGATACTCAGTTTGAAAGAAACACACTCCCACACTTGCAAAACTCTCAAATACAATAGAAACTCGCATCAGAAGTCTTACAGAAAGATACTCAAACGAGAAATGAAAAGATACACAATTGGAATAGTAAAGATACGCAAACGATGTAAAGATACTCAGTTTGAAAGAAACACACTCCCACACTTGCAAAACTCTCAAATACAATAGAAACTCGCATCAGAAGCCTTACAGAAAGATACTCAAACGAGAAATGAAAAGATACACAATTGGAATAGTAAAGATACGCAAACGATGTAAAGATACACAATTGGAATAGTAAAGATACGCAAACGATGTAAAGATACTCAGTTTGAAAGAAACACACTCCCACACTTGCAAAACTCTCAAATTCAATAGAAACTCGCATCAGAAAGCCTTACAGAAAGACACTGAAATGAGAAATGAAAAGATACACAATTGGAATAGTAAAGATACGCAAACGATGTAAAGATACACAATTGGAATAGTAATGATACGAAAACGATGTAAAGATACACAATTGGAATAGTAAAGATACGCAAACGATGTAAAGATACTCAGTTTGAAAGAAACACACTCCCACACTTGCAAAACTCTCAAATTCAATAGAAACTCGCATGAGAAAGCCTTACAGAAAGACACTGAAACGAGAAATGAAAAGATACACAATTGGAATAGTAAAGATACGCAAACGATGTAAAGATACACAATTGGAATAGTAAAGATACGCAAACGATGTAAAGATACTCAGTTTGAAAGAAACACACTCCCACACTTGCAAAACTCTCAAATACAATAGAAACCCGCATCAGAAGCCTTACAGAAAGATACTCAAACGAGAAATGAAAAGATACACAATTGGAATAGTAAAGATACGCAAACGATGTAAAGATACTCAGTTTGAAAGAAACACACTCCCACACTTGCAAAACTCTCAAATACAATAGAAACTCGCATCAGAAGCCATATAGAAAGATACTTAAACGAGAAATGAAAAGATACACAATTAGAATAGTAAAGATACGCAAACGATGTAAAGATACACAATTGGAATAGTAAAGATACGCAAACGATGTAAAGATACTCAGTTTGAAAGAAACACACTCCCACACTTGCAAAACTCTCAAATACAATAGAAACTCGCATCAGAAGTCTTACAGAAAGATACTCAAACGAGAAATGAAAAGATACACAATTGGAATAGTAAAGATACGCAAACGATGTAAAGATACTCAGTTTGAAAGAAACACACTCCCACACTTGCAAAACTCTCAAATACAATAGAAACTCGCATCAGAAGTCTTACAGAAAGATACTCAAACGAGAAATGAAAAGATACACAATTGGAATAGTAAAGATACGCAAACGATGTAAAGATACTCAGTTTGAAAGAAACACACTCCCACACTTGCAAAACTCTCAAATTCAATAGAAACTCGCATCAGAAAGCCTTACAGAAAGATACTCACACGAGAAATGAAAAGATACACAATTGGAATAGTAAAGATACGCAAACGATGTAAAGATACACAATTGGAATAGTAAAGATACGCGAACGATGTAAAGATATACAATTGGAATAGTAAAGATACGCAAGCGATGTAAAGATACTCAGTTTGAAAGAAACACACTCCCACACTTGCAAAACTCTCAAATTCAATAGAAACTCGCATCAGAAAGGCTTACAGAAAGACACTGAAACGAGAAATAAAAAGATACACAATTGGAATAGTAAAGATACGCAAACGATGTAAAGATACACAATTGGAATAGTAAAGATACGCAAACGATGTAAAGATACTCAGTTTGAAAGAAACACACTCCCACACTTGCAAAACTCTCAAATACAATAGAAACTCGCATCAGAAGTCTTACAGAAAGATACTCAAACGAGAAATGAAAAGATACACAATTGGAATAGTAAAGATACGCAAACGATGTAAAGATACTCAGTTTGAAAGAAACACACTCCCACACTTGCAAAACTCTCAAATACAATAGAAACTCGCATCAGAAGTCTTACAGAAAGATACTCAAACGAGAAATGAAAAGATACACAATTGGAATAGTAAAGATACGCAAACGATGTAAAGATACTCAGTTTGAAAGAAACACACTCCCACACTTGCAAAACTCTCAAATTCAATAGAAACTCGGATCAGAAAGCCTTACAGAAAGATACTCAAACGTGAAATGAAAAGATACACAATTGGAATAGTAAAGATACGCAAACGATGTAAAGATACTCAGTTTGAAAGAAACACACTCCCACACTTGCAAAACTCTCAAATTCAATAGAAACTCGCATCAGAAAGCCTTACAGAAAGATACTCAAACGAGAAATGAAAAGATACAAAATTGGAATAGTAAAGATACGCAAACGATGTAAAGATACTCAGTTTGAAAGAAACACACTCCCACACTTGCAAAACTCTCAAATTCAATAGAAACTCGCATCAGAAAGCCTTACAGAAAGACACTGAAACGAGAAATGAAAAGATACACAATTGGAATAGTAAAGATACGCAAACGATGTAAAGATACACAATTGGAATAGTAAAGATACGAAAACGATGTAAAGATACACAATTGGAATAGTAAACATACGCAAACGATGTAAAGATACTCAGTTTGAAAGAAACACACTCCCACACTTGCAAAACTCTCAAATTCAATAGAAACTAGCATGAGAAAGCCTTACAGAAAGACACTGAAACGAGAAATGAAAAGATACACAATTGGAATAGTAAAGATACGCAAACGATGTAAAGATACTAAGTTTGAAAGAAACACACTCCCACACTTGCAAAACTCTCAAATTCAATAGAAACTCGGATCAGAAAGCCTTACAGAAAGATACTCAAACGTGAAATGAAAAGATACACAATTGGAATAGTAAAGATACGCAAACGATGTAAAGATACTCAGTTTGAAAGAAACACACTCCCACACTTGCAAAACTCTCAAATTCAATAGAAACTCGCATCAGAAAGCCTTACAGAAAGATACTCAAACGAGAAATGAAAAGATACAAAATTGGAATAGTAAAGATACGCAAACGATGTAAAGATACTCAGTTTGAAAGAAACACACTCCCACACTTGCAAAACTCTCAAATTCAATAGAAACTCGCATCAGAAGCCTTACAGAAAGATACTCAAACGAGAAATGAAAAGATACACAATTGGAATAGTAAAGATACGCAAACGATGTAAAGATACACAATTGGAATAGTAAAGATACGCAAACGATGTAAAGATACTCAGTTTGAAAGAAACACACTCCCACACTTGCAAAACTCTCAAATTCAATAGAAACTCGCATCAGAAAGCCTTACAGAAAGATACTCAAACGAGAAATGAAAAGATACACAATTGGAATAGTAAAGATACGCAAACGATGTAAAGATACACAATTGGAATAGTAAAGATACGCAAACGAGAAATGAAAAGATACACAATTGGAATAGTAAAGATACGCAAACGATGTAAAGATACTCAGTTTGAAAGAAACACACTCCCACACTTGCAAAACTCTCAAATTCAATAGAAACTCGGATCAGAAAGCCTTACAGAAAGATACTCAAACGAGAAATGAAAAGATACAAAATTGGAATAGTAAAGATACGCAAACGATGTAAAGATACTCAGTTTGAAAGAAACACACTCCCACACTTGCAAAACTCTCAAATTCAATAGAAACTCGCATCAGAAAGCCTTACAGAAAGACACTGAAACGAGAAATGAAAAGATACACAATTGGAATAGTAAAGATACGCAAACGATGTAAAGATACTCAGTTTGAAAGAAACACACTCCCACACTTGCAAAACTCTCAAATTCAATAGAAACTCGCATCAGAAAGCCTTACAGAAAGATACTCAAACGAGAAATGAAAAGATACAAAATTGGAATAGTAAAGATACGCAAACGATGTAAAGATACTCAGTTTGAAAGAAACACACTCCCACACTTGCAAAACTCTCAAATTCAATAGAAACTCGCATCAGAAAGCCTTACAGAAAGACACTGAAACGAGAAATGAAAAGATACACAATTGGAATAGTAAAGATACGCAAACGATGTAAAGATACACAATTGGAATAGTAAAGATACGAAAACGATGTAAAGATACACAATTGGAATAGTAAACATACGCAAACGATGTAAAGATACTCAGTTTGAAAGAAACACACTCCCACACTTGCAAAACTCTCAAATTCAATAGAAACTAGCATGAGAAAGCCTTACAGAAAGACACTGAAACGAGAAATGAAAAGATACACAATTGGAATAGTAAAGATACGCAAACGATGTAAAGATACTCAGTTTGAAAGAAACACACTCCCACACTTGCAAAACTCTCAAATTCAATAGAAACTCGGATCAGAAAGCCTTACAGAAAGATACTCAAACGTGAAATGAAAAGATACACAATTGGAATAGTAAAGATACGCAAACGATGTAAAGATACTCAGTTTGAAAGAAACACACTCCCACACTTGCAAAACTCTCAAATTCAATAGAAACTCGCATCAGAAAGCCTTACAGAAAGATACTCAAACGAGAAATGAAAAGATACAAAATTGGAATAGTAAAGATACGCAAACGATGTAAAGATACTCAGTTTGAAAGAAACACACTCCCACACTTGCAAAACTCTCAAATTCAATAGAAACTCGCATCAGAAGCCTTACAGAAAGATACTCAAACGAGAAATGAAAAGATACACAATTGGAATAGTAAAGATACGCAAACGATGTAAAGATACACAATTGGAATAGTAAAGATACGCAAACGATGTAAAGATACTCAGTTTGAAAGAAACACACTCCCACACTTGCAAAACTCTCAAATTCAATAGAAACTCGCATCAGAAAGCCTTACAGAAAGATACTCAAACGAGAAATGAAAAGATACACAATTGGAATAGTAAAGATACGCAAACGATGTAAAGATACACAATTGGAATAGTAAAGATACGCAAACGAGAAATGAAAAGATACACAATTGGAATAGTAAAGATACGCAAACGATGTAAAGATACTCAGTTTGAAAGAAACACACTCCCACACTTGCAAAACTCTCAAATTCAATAGAAACTCGGATCAGAAAGCCTTACAGAAAGATACTCAAACGAGAAATGAAAAGATACACAATTGGAATAGTAAAGATACGCAAACGATGTAAAGATACTCAGTTTGAAAGAAACACACTCCCACACTTGCAAAACTCTCAAATTCAATAGAAACTCGCATCAGAAAGCCTTACAGAAAGATACTCAAACGAGAAATGAAAAGATACAAAATTGGAATAGTAAAGATACGCAAACGATGTAAAGATACTCAGTTTGAAAGAAACACACTCCCACACTTGCAAAACTCTCAAATTCAATAGAAACTCGCATCAGAAAGCCTTACAGAAAGACACTGAAACGAGAAATGAAAAGATACACAATTGGAATAGTAAAGATACGCAAACGATGTAAAGATACACAATTGGAATAGTAAAGATACGAAAACGATGTAAAGATACACAATTGGAATAGTAAACATACGCAAACGATGTAAAGATACTCAGTTTGAAAGAAACACACTCCCACACTTGCAAAACTCTCAAATTCAATAGAAACTAGCATGAGAAAGCCTTACAGAAAGACACTGAAACGAGAAATGAAAAGATACACAATTGGAATAGTAAAGATACGCAAACGATGTAAAGATACTCAGTTTGAAAGAAACACACTCCCACACTTGCAAAACTCTCAAATTCAATAGAAACTCGGATCAGAAAGCCTTACAGAAAGATACTCAAACGTGAAATGAAAAGATACACAATTGGAATAGTAAAGATACGCAAACGATGTAAAGATACTCAGTTTGAAAGAAACACACTCCCACACTTGCAAAACTCTCAAATTCAATAGAAACTCGCATCAGAAAGCCTTACAGAAAGATACTCAAACGAGAAATGAAAAGATACAAAATTGGAATAGTAAAGATACGCAAACGATGTAAAGATACTCAGTTTGAAAGAAACACACTCCCACACTTGCAAAACTCTCAAATTCAATAGAAACTCGCATCAGAAGCCTTACAGAAAGATACTCAAACGAGAAATGAAAAGATACACAATTGGAATAGTAAAGATACGCAAACGATGTAAAGATACACAATTGGAATAGTAAAGATACGCAAACGATGTAAAGATACTCAGTTTGAAAGAAACACACTCCCACACTTGCAAAACTCTCAAATACAATAGAAACCCGCAACAGAAGCCTTACAGAAAGATACTCAAACGAGAAATGAAAAGATACACAATTGGAATAGTAAAGATACGCAAACGATGTAAAGATACTCAGTTTGAAAGAAACACACTCCCACACTTGCAAAACTCTCAAATACAATAGAAACTCGCATCAGAAGCCTTATAGAAAGATACTTAAACGAGAAATGAAAAGATACACAATTAGAATAGTAAAGATACGCAAACGATGTAAAGATACACAATTGGAATAGTAAAGATACGCAAACGATGTAAAGATACTCAGTTTGAAAGAAACCCACTCCCACACTTGCAAAACTCTCAAATACAATAGAAACTCGCATCAGAAGTCTTACAGAAAGATACTCAAACGAGAAATGAAAAGATACACAATTGGAATAGTAAAGATACGCAAACGATGTAAAGATACTCAGTTTGAAAGAAACACACTCCCACACTTGCAAAACTCTCAAATACAATAGAAACTCGCATCAGAAGTCTTACAGAAAGATACTCAAACGAGAAATGAAAAGATACACAATTGGAATAGTAAAGATACGCAAACGATGTAAAGATACTCAGTTTGAAAGAAACACACTCCCACACTTGCAAAACTCTCAAATTCAATAGAAACTCGCATCAGAAAGCCTTACAGAAAGATACTCACACGAGAAATGAAAAGATACACAATTGGAATAGTAAAGATACGCAAACGATGTAAAGATACACAATTGGAATAGTAAAGATACGCGAACGATGTAAAGATATACAATTGGAATAGTAAAGATACGCAAACGATGTAAAGATACTCAGTTTGAAAGAAACACACTCCCACACTTGCAAAACTCTCAAATTCAATAGAAACTCGGATCAGAAAGGCTTACAGAAAGACACTGAAACGAGAAATAAAAAGATACACAATTGGAATAGTAAAGATACGCAAACGATGTAAAGATACACAATTGGAATAGTAAAGATACGCAAACGATGTAAAGATACTCAGTTTGAAAGAAACACACTCCCACACTTGCAAAACTCTCAAATACAATAGAAACTCGCATCAGAAGTCTTACAGAAAGATACTCAAACGAGAAATGAAAAGATACACAATTGGAATAGTAAAGATACGCAAACGATGTAAAGATACTCAGTTTGAAAGAAACACACTCCCACACTTGCAAAACTCTCAAATTCAATAGAAACTCGGATCAGAAAGCCTTACAGAAAGATACTCAAACGTGAAATGAAAAGATACACAATTGGAATAGTAAAGATACGCAAACGATGTAAAGATACTCAGTTTGAAAGAAACACACTCCCACACTTGCAAAACTCTCAAATTCAATAGAAACTCGCTTCAGAAAGCCTTACAGAAAGATACTCAAACGAGAAATGAAAAGATACAAAATTGGAATAGTAAAGATACGCAAACGATGTAAAGATACTCAGTTTGAAAGAAACACACTCCCACACTTGCAAAACTCTCAAATTCAATAGAAACTCGCATCAGAAAGCCTTACAGAAAGACACTGAAACGAGAAATGAAAAGATACACAATTGGAATAGTAAAGATACGCAAACGATGTAAAGATACACAATTGGAATAGTAAAGATACGAAAACGATGTAAAGATACACAATTGGAATAGTAAACATACGCAAACGATGTAAAGATACTCAGTTTGAAAGAAACACACTCCCACACTTGCAAAACTCTCAAATTCAATAGAAACTAGCATGAGAAAGCCTTACAGAAAGACACTGAAACGAGAAATGAAAAGATACACAATTGGAATAGTAAAGATACGCAAACGATGTAAAGATACTCAGTTTGAAAGAAACACACTCCCACACTTGCAAAACTCTCAAATTCAATAGAAACTCGGATCAGAAAGCCTTACAGAAAGATACTCAAACGTGAAATGAAAAGATACACAATTGGAATAGTAAAGATACGCAAACGATGTAAAGATACTCAGTTTGAAAGAAACACACTCCCACACTTGCAAAACTCTCAAATTCAATAGAAACTCGCATCAGAAAGCCTTACAGAAAGATACTCAAACGAGAAATGAAAAGATACAAAATTGGAATAGTAAAGATACGCAAACGATGTAAAGATACTCAGTTTGAAAGAAACACACTCCCACACTTGCAAAACTCTCAAATTCAATAGAAACTCGCATCAGAAGCCTTACAGAAAGATACTCAAACGAGAAATGAAAAGATACACAATTGGAATAGTAAAGATACGCAAACGATGTAAAGATACACAATTGGAATAGTAAAGATACGCAAACGATGTAAAGATACTCAGTTTGAAAGAAACACACTCCCACACTTGCAAAACTCTCAAATTCAATAGAAACTCGCATCAGAAAGCCTTACAGAAAGATACTCAAACGAGAAATGAAAAGATACACAATTGGAATAGTAAAGATACGCAAACGATGTAAAGATACTCAGTTTGAAAGAAACACACTCCCACACTTGCAAAACTCTCAAATTCAATAGAAACTCGCATCAGAAGCCTTACAGAAAGATACTCAAACGAGAAATGAAAAGATACACAATTGGAATAGTAAAGATACGCAAACGATGTAAAGATACACAATTGGAATAGTAAAGATACGCAAACGATGTAAAGATACTCAGTTTGAAAGAAACACACTCCCACACTTGCAAAACTCTCAAATTCAATAGAAACTCGCATCAGAAAGCCTTACAGAAAGATACTCAAACGAGAAATGAAAAGATACAAAATTGGAATAGTAAAGATACGCAAACGATGTAAAGATACACAATTGGAATAGTAAAGATACGCAAACGAGAAATGAAAAGATACACAATTGGAATAGTAAAGATACGCAAACGATGTAAAGATACTCAGTTTGAAAGAAACACACTCCCACACTTGCAAAACTCTCAAATTCAATAGAAACTCGGATCAGAAAGCCTTACAGAAAGATACTCAAACGTGAAATGAAAAGATACACAATTGGAATAGTAAAGATACGCAAACGATGTAAAGATACTCAGTTTGAAAGAAACACACTCCCACACTTGCAAAACTCTCAAATTCAATAGAAACTCGCATCAGAAAGCCTTACAGAAAGACACTGAAACGAGAAATGAAAAGATACACAATTGGAATAGTAAAGATACGCAAACGATGTAAAGATACACAATTGGAATAGTAAAGATACGAAAACGATGTAAAGATACACAATTGGAATAGTAAACATACGCAAACGATGTAAAGATACTCAGTTTGAAAGAAACACACTCCCACACTTGCAAAACTCTCAAATTCAATAGAAACTAGCATGAGAAAGCCTTACAGAAAGACACTGAAACGAGAAATGAAAAGATACACAATTGGAATAGTAAATATACGCAAACGATGTAAAGATACTCAGTTTGAAAGAAACACACTCCCACACTTGCAAAACTCTCAAATTCAATAGAAACTCGGATCAGAAAGCCTTACAGAAAGATACTCAAACGTGAAATGAAAAGATACACAATTGGAATAGTAAAGATACGCAAACGATGTAAAGATACTCAGTTTGAAAGAAACACACTCCCACACTTGCAAAACTCTCAAATTCAATAGAAACTCGCATCAGAAAGCCTTACAGAAAGATACTCAAACGAGAAATGAAAAGATACAAAATTGGAATAGTAAAGATACGCAAACGATGTAAAGATACTCAGTTTGAAAGAAACACACTCCCACACTTGCAAAACTCTCAAATTCAATAGAAACTCGCATCAGAAGCCTTACAGAAAGATACTCAAACGAGAAATGAAAAGATACACAATTGGAATAGTAAAGATACGCAAACGATGTAAAGATACACAATTGGAATAGTAAAGATACGCAAACGATGTAAAGATACACAATTGGAATAGTAAAGATACGCAAACGATGTAAAGATACTCAGTTTGAAAGAAACACACTCCCACACTTGCAAAACTCTCAAATTCAATAGAAACTCGCATCAGAAAGCCTTACAGAAAGATACTCAAACGAGAAATGAAAAGATACAAAATTGGAATAGTAAAGATACGCAAACGATGTAAAGATACACAATTGGAATAGTAAAGATACGCAAACGATGTAAAGATACTCAGTTTGAAAGAAACACACTCCCACACTTGCAAAACTCTCAAATTCAATAGAAACTAGCATGAGAAAGCCTTACAGAAAGACACTGAAACGAGAAATGAAAAGATACACAATTGGAATAGTAAAGATACGTAAACGATGTAAAGATACTCAGTTTGAAAGAAACACACTCCCACACTTGCAAAACTCTCAAATTCAATAGAAACTGGCATCAGAAAGCCTTACAGAAAGATACTCAAACGAGAAATGAAAAGATACAAAATTGGAATAGTAAAGATACGCAAACGATGTAAAGATACTCAGTTTGAAAGAAACACACTCCCACACTTGCAAAACTCTCAAATTCAATAGAAACTCGCATCAGAAAGCCTTACAGAAAGATACTCAAACGAGAAATGAAAAGATACAAAATTGGAATAGTAAAGATACGCAAACGATGTAAAGATACACAATTGGAATAGTAAAGATACGCAAACGATGTAAAGATACTCAGTTTGAAAGAAACACACTCCCACACTTGCAAAACTCTCAAATTCAATAGAAACTAGCATGAGAAAGCCTTACAGAAAGACACTGAAACGAGAAATGAAAAGATACACAATTGGAATAGTAAAGATACGTAAACGATGTAAAGATACTCAGTTTGAAAGAAACACACTCCCACACTTGCAAAACTCTCAAATTCAATAGAAACTCGCATCAGAAAGCCTTACAGAAAGATACTCAAACGAGAAATGAAAAGATACAAAATTGGAATAGTAAAGATACGCAAACGATGTAAAGATACTCAGTTTGAAAGAAACACACTCCCACACTTGCAAAACTCTCAAATTCAATAGAAACTCGCATCAGAAAGGCTTACAGAAAGACACTGAAACGAGAAATAAAAAGATACATAATTGGAATAGTAAAGATACGCAAACGATGTAAAGATACACAATTGGAATAGTAAAGATACGCAAACGATGTAAAGATACTCAGTTTGAAAGAAACACACTCCCACACTTGCAAAACTCTCAAATACAATAGAAACTCGCATCAGAAGTCTTACAGAAAGATACTCAAACGAGAAATGAAAAGATACACAATTGGAATAGTAAAGATACGCAAACGATGTAAAGATACTCAGTTTGAAAGAAACACACTCCCACACTTGCAAAACTCTCAAATACAATAGAAACTCGCATCAGAAGTCTTACAGAAAGATACTCAAACGAGAAATGAAAAGATACACAATTGGAATAGTAAAGATACGCAAACGATGTAAAGATACTCAGTTTGAAAGAAACACACTCCCACACTTGCAAAACTCTCAAATTCAATAGAAACTCGGATCAGAAAGCCTTACAGAAAGATACTCAAACGTGAAATGAAAAGATACACAATTGGAATAGTAAAGATACGCAAACGATGTAAAGATACTCAGTTTGAAAGAAACACACTCCCACACTTGCAAAACTCTCAAATTCAATAGAAACTCGCTTCAGAAAGCCTTACAGAAAGATACTCAAACGAGAAATGAAAAGATACAAAATTGGAATAGTAAAGATACGCAAACGATGTAAAGATACTCAGTTTGAAAGAAACACACTCCCACACTTGCAAAACTCTCAAATTCAATAGAAACTCGCATCAGAAAGCCTTACAGAAAGACACTGAAACGAGAAATGAAAAGATACACAATTGGAATAGTAAAGATACGCAAACGATGTAAAGATACACAATTGGAATAGTAAAGATACGAAAACGATGTAAAGATACACAATTGGAATAGTAAACATACGCAAACGATGTAAAGATACTCAGTTTGAAAGAAACACACTCCCACACTTGCAAAACTCTCAAATTCAATAGAAACTAGCATGAGAAAGCCTTACAGAAAGACACTGAATCGAGAAATGAAAAGATACACAATTGGAATAGTAAAGATACGCAAACGATGTAAAGATACTCAGTTTGAAAGAAACACACTCCCACACTTGCAAAACTCTCAAATTCAATAGAAACTCGGATCAGAAAGCCTTACAGAAAGATACTCAAACGTGAAATGAAAAGATACACAATTGGAATAGTAAAGATACGCAAACGATGTAAAGATACTCAGTTTGAAAGAAACACACTCCCACACTTGCAAAACTCTCAAATTCAATAGAAACTCGCATCAGAAAGCCTTACAGAAAGATACTCAAACGAGAAATGAAAAGATACAAAATTGGAATAGTAAAGATACGCAAACGATGTAAAGATACTCAGTTTGAAAGAAACACACTCCCACACTTGCAAAACTCTCAAATTCAATAGAAACTCGCATCAGAAGCCTTACAGAAAGATACTCAAACGAGAAATGAAAAGATACACAATTGGAATAGTAAAGATACGCAAACGATGTAAAGATACACAATTGGAATAGTAAAGATACGCAAACGATGTAAAGATACTCAGTTTGAAAGAAACACACTCCCACACTTGCAAAACTCTCAAATTCAATAGAAACTCGCATCAGAAAGCCTTACAGAAAGATACTCAAACGAGAAATGAAAAGATACAAAATTGGAATAGTAAAGATACGCAAACGATGTAAAGATACTCAGTTTGAAAGAAACACACTCCCACACTTGCAAAACTCTCAAATTCAATAGAAACTCGCATCAGAAGCCTTACAGAAAGATACTCAAACGAGAAATGAAAAGATACACAATTGGAATAGTAAAGATACGCAAACGATGTAAAGATACACAATTGGAATAGTAAAGATACGCAAACGATGTAAAGATACTCAGTTTGAAAGAAACACACTCCCACACTTGCAAAACTCTCAAATTCAATAGAAACTCGCATCAGAAAGCCTTACAGAAAGATACTCAAACGAGAAATGAAAAGATACAAAATTGGAATAGTAAAGATACGCAAACGATGTAAAGATACACAATTGGAATAGTAAAGATACGCAAACGAGAAATGAAAAGATACACAATTGGAATAGTAAAGATACGCAAACGATGTAAAGATACTCAGTTTGAAAGAAACACACTCCCACACTTGCAAAACTCTCAAATTCAATAGAAACTCGGATCAGAAAGCCTTACAGAAAGATACTCAAACGTGAAATGAAAAGATACACAATTGGAATAGTAAAGATACGCAAACGATGTAAAGATACTCAGTTTGAAAGAAACACACTCCCACACTTGCAAAACTCTCAAATTCAATAGAAACTCGCATCAGAAAGCCTTACAGAAAGACACTGAAACGAGAAATGAAAAGATACACAATTGGAATAGTAAAGATACGCAAACGATGTAAAGATACACAATTGGAATAGTAAAGATACGAAAACGATGTAAAGATACACAATTGGAATAGTAAACATACGCAAACGATGTAAAGATACTCAGTTTGAAAGAAACACACTCCCACACTTGCAAAACTCTCAAATTCAATAGAAACTAGCATGAGAAAGCCTTACAGAAAGACACTGAAACGAGAAATGAAAAGATACACAATTGGAATAGTAAAGATACGCAAACGATGTAAAGATACTCAGTTTGAAAGAAACACACTCCCACACTTGCAAAACTCTCAAATTCAATAGAAACTCGCATCAGAAGCCTTACAGAAAGATACTCAAACGAGAAATGAAAAGATACACAATTGGAATAGTAAAGATACGCAAACGATGTAAAGATACACAATTGGAATAGTAAAGATACGCAAACGATGTAAAGATACTCAGTTTGAAAGAAACACACTCCCACACTTGCAAAACTCTCAAATTCAATAGAAACTCGCATCAGAAAGCCTTACAGAAAGATACTCAAACGAGAAATGAAAAGATACAAAATTGGAATAGTAAAGATACGCAAACGATGTAAAGATACTCAGTTTGAAAGAAACACACTCCCACACTTGCAAAACTCTCAAATTCAATAGAAACTCGCATCAGAAGCCTTACAGAAAGATACTCAAACGAGAAATGAAAAGATACACAATTGGAATAGTAAAGATACGCAAACGATGTAAAGATACACAATTGGAATAGTAAAGATACGCAAACGATGTAAAGATACTCAGTTTGAAAGAAACACACTCCCACACTTGCAAAACTCTCAAATTCAATAGAAACTCGCATCAGAAAGCCTTACAGAAAGATACTCAAACGAGAAATGAAAAGATACACAATTGGAATAGTAAAGATACGCAAACGATGTAAAGATACACAATTGGAATAGTAAAGATACGCAAACGAGAAATGAAAAGATACACAATTGGAATAGTAAAGATACGCAAACGATGTAAAGATACTCAGTTTGAAAGAAACACACTCCCACACTTGCAAAACTCTCAAATTCAATAGAAACTCGGATCAGAAAGCCTTACAGAAAGATACTCAAACGTGAAATGAAAAGATACACAATTGGAATAGTAAAGATACGCAAACGATGTAAAGATACTCAGTTTGAAAGAAACACACTCCCACACTTGCAAAACTCTCAAATTCAATAGAAACTCGCATCAGAAAGCCTTACAGAAAGACACTGAAACGAGAAATGAAAAGATACACAATTGGAATAGTAAAGATACGCAAACGATGTAAAGATACACAATTGGAATAGTAAAGATACGAAAACGATGTAAAGATACACAATTGGAATAGTAAACATACGCAAACGATGTAAAGATACTCAGTTTGAAAGAAACACACTCCCACACTTGCAAAACTCTCAAATTCAATAGAAACTAGCATGAGAAAGCCTTACAGAAAGACACTGAAACGAGAAATGAAAAGATACACAATTGGAATAGTAAAGATACGCAAACGATGTAAAGATACTCAGTTTGAAAGAAACACACTCCCACACTTGCAAAACTCTCAAATTCAATAGAAACTCGGATCAGAAAGCCTTACAGAAAGATACTCAAACGTGAAATGAAAAGATACACAATTGGAATAGTAAAGATACGCAAACGATGTAAAGATACTCAGTTTGAAAGAAACACACTCCCACACTTGCAAAACTCTCAAATTCAATAGAAACTCGCATCAGAAAGCCTTACAGAAAGATACTCAAACGAGAAATGAAAAGATACAAAATTGGAATAGTAAAGATACGCAAACGATGTAAAGATACTCAGTTTGAAAGAAACACACTCCCACACTTGCAAAACTCTCAAATTCAATAGAAACTCGCATCAGAAGCCTTACAGAAAGATACTCAAACGAGAAATGAAAAGATACACAATTGGAATAGTAAAGATACGCAAACGATGTAAAGATACACAATTGGAATAGTAAAGATACGCAAACGATGTAAAGATACTCAGTTTGAAAGAAACACACTCCCACACTTGCAAAACTCTCAAATTCAATAGAAACTCGCATCAGAAAGCCTTACAGAAAGATACTCAAACGAGAAATGAAAAGATACAAAATTGGAATAGTAAAGATACGCAAACGATGTAAAGATACACAATTGGAATAGTAAAGATACGCAAACGATGTAAAGATACTCAGTTTGAAAGAAACACACTCCCACACTTGCAAAACTCTCAAATTCAATAGAAACTAGCATGAGAAAGCCTTACAGAAAGACACTGAAACGAGAAATGAAAAGATACACAATTGGAATAGTAAAGATACGTAAACGATGTAAAGATACTCAGTTTGAAAGAAACACACTCCCACACTTGCAAAACTCTCAAATTCAATAGAAACTCGCATCAGAAAGCCTTACAGAAAGATACTCAAACGAGAAATGAAAAGATATAAAATTGGAATAGTAAAGATACGCAAACGATGTAAAGATACTCAGTTTGAAAGAAACACACTCCCACACTTGCAAAACTCTCAAATTCAATAGAAACTCGCATCAGAAAGCCTTACAGAAAGATACTCAAACGAGAAATGAAAAGATACAAAATTGGAATAGTAAAGATACGCAAACGATGTAAAGATACACAATTGGAATAGTAAAGATACGCAAACGATGTAAAGATACTCAGTTTGAAAGAAACACACTCCCACACTTGCAAAACTCTCAAATTCAATAGAAACTAGCATGAGAAAGCCTTACAGAAAGACACTGAAACGAGAAATGAAAAGATACACAATTGGAATAGTAAAGATACGTAAACGATGTAAAGATACTCAGTTTGAAAGAAACACACTCCCACACTTGCAAAACTCTCAAATTCAATAGAAACTCGCATCAGAAAGCCTTACAGAAAGATACTCAAACGAGAAATGAAAAGATACAAAATTGGAATAGTAAAGATACGCAAACGATGTAAAGATACTCAGTTTGAAAGAAACACACTCCCACACTTGCAAAACTCTCAAATTCAATAGAAACTCGCATCAGAAAGCCTTACAGAAAGATACTCAAACGAGAAATGAAAAGATACACAATTGGAATAGTAAAGATACGCAAACGATGTAAAGATACACAATTGGAATAGTAAAGATACGCAAACGATGTAAAGATACTCAGTTTGAAAGAAACACACTCCCACACTTGCAAAACTCTCAAATTCAATAGAAACTCGCATCAGAAAGCCTTACAGAAAGACACTGAAATGAGAAATGAAAATATACACAATTGGAATAGTAAAGATACGCAAACGATGTAAAGATACACAATTGGAATAGTAATGATACGAAAACGATGTAAAGATACACAATTGGAATAGTAAAGATACGCAAACGATGTAAAGATACTCAGTTTGAAAGAAACACACTCCCACACTTGCAAAACTCTCAAATTCAATAGAAACTCGCATGAGAAAGCCTTACAGAAAGACACTGAAACGAGAAATGAAAAGATACACAATTGGAATAGTAAAGATACGCAAACGATGTAAAGATACACAATTGGAATAGTAAAGATACGCAAACGATGTAAAGATACTCAGTTTGAAAGAAACACACTCCCACACTTGCAAAACTCTCAAATACAATAGAAACCCGCATCAGAAGCCTTACAGAAAGATACTCAAACGACAAATGAAAAGATACACAATTGGAATAGTAAAGATACGCAAACGATGTAAAGATACTCAGTTTGAAAGAAACACACTCCCACACTTGCAAAACTCTCAAATACAATAGAAACTCGCATCAGAAGCCTTATAGAAAGATACTTAAACGAGAAATGAAAAGATACACAATTAGAATAGTAAAGATACGCAAACGATGTAAAGATACACAATTGGAATAGTAAAGATACGCAAACGATGTAAAGATACTCAGTTTGAAAGAAACACACTCCCACACTTGCAAAACTCTCAAATACAATAGAAACTCGCATCAGAAGTCTTACAGAAAGATACTCAAACGAGAAATGAAAAGATACACAATTGGAATAGTAAAGATACGCAAACGATGTAAAGATACTCAGTTTGAAAGAAACACACTCCCACACTTGCAAAACTCTCAAATTCAATAGAAACTCGCATCAGAAAGCCTTACAGAAAGATACTCACACGAGAAATGAAAAGATACACAATTGGAATAGTAAAGATACGCAAACTATGTAAAGATAAACAATTGGAATAGTAAAGATACGCGAACGATGTAAAGATATACAATTGGAATAGTAAAGATACGCAAGCGATGTAAAGATACTCAGTTTGAAAGAAACACACTCCCACACTTGCAAAACTCTCAAATTCAATAGAAACTCGCATCAGAAAGGCTTACAGAAAGACACTGAAACGAGAAATAAAAAGATACACAATTGGAATAGTAAAGATACGCAAACGATGTAAAGATACACAATTGGAATAGTAAAGATACGCAAACGATGTAAAGATACTCAGTTTGAAAGAAACACACTCCCACACTTGCAAAACTCTCAAATACAATAGAAACTCGCATCAGAAGTCTTACAGAAAGATACTCAAACGAGAAATGAAAAGATACACAATTGGAATAGTAAAGATACGCAAACGATGTAAAGATACTCAGTTTGAAAGAAACACACTCCCACACTTGCAAAACTCTCAAATACAATAGAAACTCGCATCAACAGTCTTACAGAAAGATACTCAAACGAGAAATGAAAAGATACACAATTGGAATAGTAAAGATACGCAAACGATGTAAAGATACTCAGTTTGAAAGAAACACACTCCCACACTTGCAAAACTCTCAAATTCAATAGAAACTCGGATCAGAAAGCCTTACAGAAAGATACTCAAACGTGAAATGAAAAGATACACAATTGGAATAGTAAAGATACGCAAACGATGTAAAGATACTCAGTTTGAAAGAAACACACTCCCACACTTGCAAAACTCTCAAATTCAATAGAAACTCGCATCAGAAAGCCTTACCGAAAGATACTCAAACGAGAAATGAAAAGATACAAAATTGGAATAGTAAAGATACGCAAACGATGTAAAGATACTCAGTTTGAAAGAAACACACTCCCACACTTGCAAAACACTCAAATTCAATAGAAACTCGCATCAGAAAGCCTTACAGAAAGACACTGAAACGAGAAATGAAAAGATACACAATTGGAATAGTAAAGATACGCAAACGATGTAAAGATACACAATTGGAATAGTAAAGATACGAAAACGATGTAAAGATACACAATTGGAATAGTAAACATACGCAAACGATGTAAAGATACTCAGTTTGAAAGAAACACACTCCCACACTTGCAAAACTCTCAAATTCAATAGAAACTAGCATGAGAAAGCCTTACAGAAAGACACTGAAACGAGAAATAAAAAGATACACAATTGGAATAGTAAAGATACGCAAACGATGTAAAGATACTCAGTTTGAAAGAAACACACTCCCACACTTTTAAAACTCTCAAATTCAATAGAAACTCGGATCAGAAAGCCTTACAGAAAGATACTCAAACGTGAAATGAAAAGATACACAATTGGAATAGTAAAGATACGCAAACGATGTAAAGATACTCAGTTTGAAAGAAACACACTCCCACACTTGCAAAACTCTCAAATTCAATAGAAACTCGCATCAGAAAGCCTTACAGAAAGATACTCAAACGAGAAATGAAAAGATACAAAATTGGAATAGTAAAGATACGCAAACGATGTAAAGATACTCAGTTTGAAAGAAACACACTCCCACACTTGCAAAACTCTCAAATTCAATAGAAACTCGCATCAGAAGCCTTACAGAAAGATACTCAAACGAGAAATGAAAAGATACACAATTGGAATAGTAAAGATACGCAAACGATGTAAAGATACACAATTGGAATAGTAAAGATACGCAAACGATGTAAAGATACTCAGTTTGAAAGAAACACACTCCCACACTTGCAAAACTCTCAAATTCAATAGAAACTCGCATCAGAAAGCCTTACAGAAAGACACTGAAACGAGAAATGAAAAGATACACAATTGGAATAGTAAAGATACGCAAACGATGTAAAGATACACAATTGGAATAGTAAAGATACGAAAACGATGTAAAGATACACAATTGGAATAGTAAACATACGCAAACGATGTAAAGATACTCAGTTTGAAAGAAACACACTCCCACACTTGCAAAACTCTCAAATTCAATAGAAACTCGCATCAGAAAGCCTTACAGAAAGATACTCAAACGAGAAATGAAAAGATACAAAATTGGAATAGTAAAGATACGCAAACGATGTAAAGATACTCAGTTTGAAAGAAACACACTCCCACACTTGCAAAACTCTCAAATTCAATAGAAACTCGCATCAGAAAGCCTTACAGAAAGATACTCAAACGAGAAATGAAAAGATACAAAATTGGAATAGTAAAGATACGCAAACGATGTAAAGATACTCAGTTTGAAAGAAACACACTCCCACACTTGCAAAACTCTCAAATTCAATAGAAACTCGCATCAGAAGCCTTACAGAAAGATACTCAAACGAGAAATGAAAAGATACACAATTGGAATAGTAAAGATACGCAAACGATGTAAAGATACACAATTGGAATAGTAAAGATACGCAAACGATGTAAAGATACTCAGTTTGAAAGAAACACACTCCCACACTTGCAAAACTCTCAAATTCAATAGAAACTCGCATCAGAAAGCCTTACAGAAAGATACTCAAACGAGAAATGAAAAGAGACAAAATTGGAATAGTAAAGATACGCAAACGATGTAAAGATACACAATTGGAATAGTAAAGATACGCAAACGATGTAAAGATACTCAGTTTGAAAGAAACACACTCCCACACTTGCAAAACTCTCAAATTCAATAGAAACTAGCATGAGAAAGCCTTACAGAAAGACACTGAAACGAGAAATGAAAAGATACACAATTGGAATAGTAAAGATACGCAAACGATGTAAAGATACTCAGTTTGAAAGAAACACACTCCCACACTTGCAAAACTCTCAAATTCAATAGAAACTCGCATCAGAAAGCCTTACAGAAAGATACTCAAACGAGAAATGAAAAGATACAAAATTGGAATAGTAAAGATACGCAAACGATGTAAAGATACTCAGTTTGAAAGAAACACACTCCCACACTTGCAAAACTCTCAAATTCAATAGAAACTCGCATCAGAAAGCCTTACAGAAAGATACTCAAACGAGAAATGAAAAGATACAAAATTGGAATAGTAAAGATACGCAAACGATGTAAAGATACTCAGTTTGAAAGAAACACACTCCCACACTTGCAAAACTCTCAAATTCAATAGAAACTCGCATCAGAAAGCCTTACAGAAAGATACTCAAACGAGAAATGAAAAGATACAAAATTGGAATAGTAAAGATACGCAAACGATGTAAAGATACACAATTGGAATAGTAAAGATACGCAAACGATGTAAAGATACTCAGTTTGAAAGAAACACACTCCCACACTTGCAAAACTCTCAAATTCAATAGAAACTAGCATGAGAAAGCCTTACAGAAAGACACTGAAACGAGAAATGAAAAGATACACAATTGGAATAGTAAAGATACGTAAACGATGTAAAGATACTCAGTTTGAAAGAAACACACTCCCACACTTGCAAAACTCTCAAATTCAATAGAAACTCGCATCAGAAAGCCTTACAGAAAGATACTCAAACGAGAAATGAAAAGATACAAAATTGGAATAGTAAAGATACGCAAACGATGTAAAGATACTCAGTTTGAAAGAAACACACTCCCACACTTGCAAAACTCTCAAATTCAATAGAAACTCGCATCAGAAAGCCTTACAGAAAGATACTCAAACGAGAAATGAAAAGATACACAATTGGAATAGTAAAGATACGCAAACGATGTAAAGATACACAATTGGAATAGTAAAGATACGCAAACGATGTAAAGATACTCAGTTTGAAAGAAACACACTCCCACACTTGCAAAACTCTCAAATTCAATAGAAACTCGCATCAGAAAGCCTTACAGAAAGACACTGAAATGAGAAATGAAAAGATACACAATTGGAATAGTAAAGATACGCAAACGATGTAAAGATACACAATTGGAATAGTAATGATACGAAAACGATGTAAAGATACACAATTGGAATAGTAAAGATACGCAAACGATGTAAAGATACTCAGTTTGAAAGAAACACACTCCCACACTTGCAAAACTCTCAAATTCAATAGAAACTCGCATGAGAAAGCCTTACAGAAAGACACTGAAACGAGAAATGAAAAGATACACAATTGGAATAGTAAAGATACGCAAACGATGTAAAGATACACAATTGGAATAGTAAAGATACGCAAACGATGTAAAGATACTCAGTTTGAAAGAAACACACTCCCACACTTGCAAAACTCTCAAATACAATAGAAACCCGCATCAGAAGCCTTACAGAAAGATACTCAAACGAGAAATGAAAAGATACACAATTGGAATAGTAAAGATACGCAAACGATGTAAAGATACTCAGTTTGAAAGAAACACACTCCCACACTTGCAAAACTCTCAAATACAATAGAAACTCGCATCAGAAGCCTTATAGAAAGATACTTAAACGAGAAATGAAAAGATACACAATTAGAATAGTAAAGATACGCAAACGATGTAAAGATACACAATTGGAATAGTAAAGATACGCAAACGATGTAAAGATACTCAGTTTGAAAGAAACACACTCCCACACTTGCAAAACTCTCAAATTCAATAGAAACTCGCATCAGAAAGCCTTACAGAAAGATACTCACACGAGAAATGAAAAGATACACAATTGGAATAGTAAAGATACGCAAACGATGTAAAGATACACAATTGGAATAGTAAAGATACGCGAACGATGTAAAGATATACAATTGGAATAGTAAAGATACGCAAGCGATGTAAAGATACTCAGTTTGAAAGAAACACACTCCCACACTTGCAAAACTCTCAAATACAATAGAAACTCGCATCAGAAGTCTTACAGAAAGATACTCAAACGAGAAATGAAAAGATACACAATTGGAATAGTAAAGATACGCAAACGATGTAAAGATACTCAGTTTGAAAGAAACACACTCCCACACTTGCAAAACTCTCAAATACAATAGAAACTGGCATCAGAAGTCTTACAGAAAGATACTCAAACGAGAAATGAAAAGATACACAATTGGAATAGTAAAGATACGCAAACGATGTAAAGATACTCAGTTTGAAAGAAACACACTCCCACACTTGCAAAACTCTCAAATTCAATAGAAACTCGGATCAGAAAGCCTTACAGAAAGATACTCAAACGTGAAATGAAAAGATACACAATTGGAATAGTAAAGATACGCAAACGATGTAAAGATACTCAGTTTGAAAGAAACACACTCCCACACTTGCAAAACTCTCAAATTCAATAGAAACTCGCATCAGAAAGCCTTACAGAAAGATACTCAAACGAGAAATGAAAAGATACAAAATTGGAATAGTAAAGATACGCAAACGATGTAAAGATACTCAGTTTGAAAGAAACACACTCCCACACTTGCAAAACTCTCAAATTCAATAGAAACTCGCATCAGAAAGCCTTACAGAAAGACACTGAAACGAGAAATGAAAAGATACACAATTGGAATAGTAAAGATACGCAAACGATGTAAAGATACACAATTGGAATAGTAAAGATACGAAAACGATGTAAAGATACACAATTGGAATAGTAAACATACGCAAACGATGTAAAGATACTCAGTTTGAAAGAAACACACTCCCACACTTGCAAAACTCTCAAATTCAATAGAAACTCGCATCAGAAAGCCTTACAGAAAGATACTCAAACGAGAAATGAAAAGATACAAAATTGGAATAGTAAAGATACGCAAACGATGTAAAGATACTCAGTTTGAAAGAAACACACTCCCACACTTGCAAAACTCTCAAATTCAATAGAAACTCGCATCAGAAAGCCTTACAGAAAGACACTGAAACGAGAAATGAAAAGATACACAATTGGAATAGTAAAGATACGCAAACGATGTAAAGATACACAATTGGAATAGTAAAGATACGAAAACGATGTAAAGATACACAATTGGAATAGTAAACATACGCAAACGATGTAAAGATACTCAGTTTGAAAGAAACACACTCCCACACTTGCAAAACTCTCAAATTCAATAGAAACTAGCATGAGAAAGCCTTACAGAAAGACACTGAAACGAGAAATGAAAAGATACACAATTGGAATAGTAAAGATACGCAAACGATGTAAAGATACTCAGTTTGAAAGAAACACACTCCCACACTTGCAAAACTCTCAAATTCAATAGAAACTCGGATCAGAAAGCCTTACAGAAAGATACTCAAACGTGAAATGAAAAGATACACAATTGGAATAGTAAAGATACGCAAACGATGTAAAGATACTCAGTTTGAAAGAAACACACTCCCACACTTGCAAAACTCTCAAATTCAATAGAAACTCGCATCAGAAAGCCTTACAGAAAGATACTCAAACGAGAAATGAAAAGATACAAAATTGGAATAGTAAAGATACGCAAACGATGTAAAGATACTCAGTTTGAAAGAAACACACTCCCACACTTGCAAAACTCTCAAATTCAATAGAAACTCGCATCAGAAGCCTTACAGAAAGATACTCAAACGAGAAATGAAAAGATACACAATTGGAATAGTAAAGATACGCAAACGATGTAAAGATACACAATTGGAATAGTAAAGATACGCAAACGATGTAAAGATACTCAGTTTGAAAGAAACACACTCCCACACTTGCAAAACTCTCAAATTCAATAGAAACTCGCATCAGAAAGCCTTACAGAAAGACACTGAAACGAGAAATGAAAAGATACACAATTGGAATAGTAAAGATACGCAAACGATGTAAAGATACACAATTGGAATAGTAAAGATACGAAAACGATGTAAAGATACACAATTGGAATAGTAAACATACGCAAACGATGTAAAGATACTCAGTTTGAAAGAAACACACTCCCACACTTGCAAAACTCTCAAATTCAATAGAAACTCGGATCAGAAAGCCTTACAGAAAGATACTCAAACGTGAAATGAAAAGATACACAATTGGAATAGTAAAGATACGCAAACGATGTAAAGATACTCAGTTTGAAAGAAACACACTCCCACACTTGCAAAACTCTCAAATTCAATAGAAACTCGCATCAGAAAGCCTTACAGAAAGATACTCAAACGAGAAATGAAAAGATACAAAATTGGAATAGTAAAGATACGCAAACGATGTAAAGATACTCAGTTTGAAAGAAACACACTCCCACACTTGCAAAACTCTCAAATTCAATAGAAACTCGCATCAGAAGCCTTACAGAAAGATACTCAAACGAGAAATGAAAAGATACACAATTGGAATAGTAAAGATACGCAAACGATGTAAAGATACACAATTGGAATAGTAAAGATACGCAAACGATGTAAAGATACTCAGTTTGAAAGAAACACACTCCCACACTTGCAAAACTCTCAAATTCAATAGAAACTCGCATCAGAAAGCCTTACAGAAAGATACTCAAACGAGAAATGAAAATAGACAAAATTGGAATAGTAAAGATACGCAAACGATGTAAAGATACACAATTGGAATAGTAAAGATACGCAAACGATGTAAAGATACTCAGTTTGAAAGAAACACACTCCCACACTTGCAAAACTCTCAAATTCAATAGAAACTAGCATGAGAAAGCCTTACAGAAAGACACTGAAACGAGAAATGAAAAGATACACAATTGGAATAGTAAAGATACGTAAACGATGTAAAGATACTCAGTTTGAAAGAAACACACTCCCACACTTGCAAAACTCTCAAATTCAATAGAGACTCGCATCAGAAAGCCTTACAGAAAGATACTCAAACGAGAAATGAAAAGATACAAAATTGGAATAGTAAAGATACGCAAACGATGTAAAGATACTCAGTTTGAAAGAAACACACTCCCACACTTGCAAAACTCTCAAATTCAATAGAAACTCGCATCAGAAAGCCTTACAGAAAGATACTCAAACGAGAAATGAAAAGATACAAAATTGGAATAGTAAAGATACGCAAACGATGTAAAGATACACAATTGGAATAGTAAAGATACGCAAACGATGTAAAGATACTCAGTTTGAAAGAAACACACTCCCACACTTGCAAAACTCTCAAATTCAATAGAAACTAGCATGAGAAAGCCTTACAGAAAGACACTGAAACGAGAAATGAAAAGATACACAATTGGAATAGTAAAGATACGTAAACGATGTAAAGATACTCAGTTTGAAAGAAACACACTCCCACACTTGCAAAACTCTCAAATTCAATAGAAACTCGCATCAGAAAGCCTTACAGAAAGATACTCAAACGAGAAATGAAAAGATACACAATTGGAATAGTAAAGATACGCAAACGATGTAAAGATACTCAGTTTGAAAGAAACACACTCCCACACTTGCAAAACTCTCAAATTCAATAGAAACTCGCATCAGAAAGCCTTACAGAAAGATACTCAAACGTGAAATGAAAAGATACACAATTGGAATAGTAAAGATACGCAAACGATGTAAAGATACTCAGTTTGAAAGAAACACACTCCCACACTTGCAAAACTCTCAAATTCAATAGAAACTCGCATCAGAAAGCCTTACAGAAAGATACTCAAACGAGAAATGAAAAGATACAAAATTGGAATAGTAAAGATACGCAAACGATGTAAAGATACTCAGTTTGAAAGAAACACACTCCCACACTTGCAAAACTCTCAAATTCAATAGAAACTCGCATCAGAAGCCTTACAGAAAGATACTCAAACGAGAAATGAAAGATACACAATTGGAATAGTAAAGATACGCAAACGATGTAAAGATACACAATTGGAATAGTAAAGATACGCAAACGATGTAAAGATACTCAGTTTGAAAGAAACACACTCCCACACTTGCAAAACTCTCAAATTCAATAGAAACTCGCATCAGAAAGCCTTACAGAAAGACACTGAAACGAGAAATGAAAAGATACACAATTGGAATAGTAAAGATACGCAAACGATGTAAAGATACACAATTGGAATAGTAAAGATACGAAAACGATGTAAAGATACACAATTGGAATAGTAAAACATACGCAAACGATGTAAAGATACTCAGTTTGAAAGAAACACACTCCCACACTTGCAAAACTCTCAAATTCAATAGAAACTCGGATCAGAAAGCCTTACAGAAAGATACTCAAACGTGAAATGAAAAGATACACAATTGGAATAGTAAAGATACGCAAACGATGTAAAGATACTCAGTTTGAAAGAAACACACTCCCACACTTGCAAAACTCTCAAATTCAATAGAAACTCGCATCAGAAAGCCTTACAGAAAGATACTCAAACGAGAAATGAAAAGATACAAAAGTGCAATAGTAAACATAATCAAACGATGTAAAGATACTCAGTTTGAAAGAAACACACTCCCACACTTGCAAAACTCTCAAATTCAATAGAAACTCGCATCAGAAGCCTTACAGAAAGATACTCAAACGAGAAATGAAAAGATACACAATTGGAATAGTAAAGATACGCAAACGATGTAAAGATACACAATTGGAATAGTAAAGATACGCAAACGATGTAAAGATACTCAGTTTGAAAGAAACACACTCCCACACTTGCAAAACTCTCAAATTCAATAGAAACTCGCATCAGAAAGCCTTACAGAAAGATACTCAAACGAGAAATGAAAAGAGACAAAATTGGAATAGTAAAGATACGCAAACGATGTAAAGATACACAATTGGAATAGTAAAGATACGCAAACGATGTAAAGATACTCAGTTTGAAAGAAACACACTCCCACACTTGCAAAACTCTCAAATTCAATAGAAACTAGCATGAGAAAGCCTTACAGAAAGACACTGAAACGAGAAATGAAAAGATACACAATTGGAATAGTAAAGATACGTAAACGATGTAAAGATACTCAGTTTGAAAGAAACACACTCCCACACTTGCAAAACTCTCAAATTCAATAGAAACTCGCATCAGAAAGCCTTACAGAAAGATACTCAAACGAGAAATGAAAAGATACAAAATTGGAATAGTAAAGATACGCAAACGATGTAAAGATACTCAGTTTGAAAGAAACACACTCCCACACTTGCAAAACTCTCAAATTCAATAGAAACTCGCATCAGAAAGCCTTACAGAAAGATACTCAAACGAGAAATGAAAAGATACAAAATTGGAATAGTAAAGATACGCAAACGATGTAAAGATACACAATTGGAATAGTAAAGATACGCAAACGATGTAAAGATACTCAGTTTGAAAGAAACACACTCCCACACTTGCAAAACTCTCAAATTCAATAGAAACTAGCATGAGAAAGCCTTACAGAAAGACACTGAAACGAGAAATGAAAAGATACACAATTGGAATAGTAAAGATACGTAAACGATGTAAAGATACTCAGTTTGAAAGAAACACACTCCCACACTTGCAAAACTCTCAAATTCAATAGAAACTCGCATCAGAAAGCCTTACAGAAAGATACTCAAACGAGAAATGAAAAGATACAAAATTGGAATAGTAAAGATACGCAAACGATGTAAAGATACTCAGTTTGAAAGAAACACACTCCCACACTTGCAAAACTCTCAAATTCAATAGAAACTCGCATCAGAAAGCCTTACAGAAAGATACTCAAACGAGAAATGAAAAGATACACAATTGGAATAGTAAAGATACGCAAACGATGTAAAGATACACAATTGGAATAGTAAAGATACGCAAACGATGTAAAGATACTCAGTTTGAAAGAAACACACTCCCACACTTGCAAAACTCTCAAATTCAATAGAAACTCGCATCAGAAAGCCTTACAGAAAGACACTGAAATGAGAAATGAAAAGATACACAATTGGAATAGTAAAGATACGCAAACGATGTAAAGATACACAATTGGAATAGTAATGATACGAAAACGATGTAAAGATACACAATTGGAATAGTAAAGATACGCAAACGATGTAAAGATACTCAGTTTGAAAGAAACACACTCCCACACTTGCAAAACTCTCAAATTCAATAGAAACTCGCATGAGAAAGCCTTACAGAAAGACACTGAAACGAGAAATGAAAAGATACACAATTGGAATAGTAAAGATACGCAAACGATGTAAAGATACACAATTGGAATAGTAAAGATACGCAAACGATGTAAAGATACTCAGTTTGAAAGAAACACACTCCCACACTTGCAAAACTCTCAAATACAATAGAAACCCGCATCAGAAGCCTTACAGAAAGATACTCAAACGAGAAATGAAAAGATACACAATTGGAATAGTAAAGATACGCAAACGATGTAAAGATACTCAGTTTGAAAGAAACACACTCCCACACTTGCAAAACTCTCAAATACAATAGAAACTCGCATCAGAAGCCTTATAGAAAGATACTTAAACGAGAAATGAAAAGATACACAATTAGAATAGTAAAGATACGCAAACGATGTAAAGATACACAATTGGAATAGTAAAGATACGCAAACGATGTAAAGATACTCAGTTTGAAAGAAACACACTCCCACACTTGCAAAACTCTCAAATACAATAGAAACTCGCATCAGAAGTCTTACAGAAAGATACTCAAACGAGAAATGAAAAGATACACAATTGGAATAGTAAAGATACGCAAACGATGTAAAGATACTCAGTTTGAAAGAAACACACTCCCACACTTGCAAAACTCTCAAATACAATAGAAACTCGCATCAGAAGTCTTACAGAAAGATACTCAAACGAGAAATGAAAAGATACACAATTGGAATAGTAAAGATACGCAAACGATGTAAAGATACTCAGTTTGAAAGAAACACACTCCCACACTTGCAAAACTCTCAAATTCAATAGAAACTCGCATCAGAAAGCCTTACAGAAAGATACTCACACGAGAAATGAAAAGATACACAATTGGAATAGTAAAGATACGCAAACGATGTAAAGATACACAATTGGAATAGTAAAGATACGCGAACGATGTAAAGATATACAATTGGAATAGTAAAGATACGCAAGCGATGTAAAGATACTCAGTTTGAAAGAAACACACTCCCACACTTGCAAAACTCTCAAATTCAATAGAAACTCGCATCAGAAAGGCTTACAGAAAGACACTGAAACGAGAAATAAAAAGATACACAATTGGAATAGTAAAGATACGCAAACGATGTAAAGATACACAATTGGAATAGTAAAGATACGCAAACGATGTAAAGATACTCAGTTTGAAAGAAACACACTCCCACACTTGCAAAACTCTCAAATACAATAGAAACTCGCATCAGAAGTCTTACAGAAAGATACTCAAACGAGAAATGAAAAGATACACAATTGGAATAGTAAAGATACGCAAACGATGTAAAGATACTCAGTTTGAAAGAAACACACTCCCACACTTGCAAAACTCTCAAATTCAATAGAAACTCGCATCAGAAAGCCTTACAGAAAGATACTCACACGAGAAATGAAAAGATACACAATTGGAATAGTAAAGATACGCAAACGATGTAAAGATACACAATTGGAATAGTAAAGATACGCGAACGATGTAAAGATATACAATTGGAATAGTAAAGATACGCAAGCGATGTAAAGATACTCAGTTTGAAAGAAACACACTCCCACACTTGCAAAACTCTCAAATACAATAGAAACCCGCATCAGAAGCCTTACAGAAAGATACTCAAACGAGAAATGAAAAGATACACAATTGGAATAGTAAAGATACGCAAACGATGTAAAGATACTCAGTTTGAAAGAAACACACTCCCACACTTGCAAAACTCTCAAATACAATAGAAACTCGCATCAGAAGCCTTATAGAAAGATACTTAAACGAGAAATGAAAAGATACACAATTAGAATAGTAAAGATACGCAAACGATGTAAAGATACACAATTGGAATAGTAACGATACGCAAACGATGTAAAGATACTCAGTTTGAAAGAAACACACTCCCACACTTGCAAAACTCTCAAATACAATAGAAACTCGCATCAGAAGTCTTACAGAAAGATACTCAAACGAGAAATGAAAAGATACACAATTGGAATAGTAAAGATACGCAAACGATGTAAAGATACTCAGTTTGAAAGAAACACACTCCCACACTTGCAAAACTCTCAAATACAATAGAAACCCGCATCAGAAGCCTTACAGAAAGATACTCAAACGAGAAATGAAAAGATACACAATTGGAATAGTAAAGATACGCAAACGATGTAAAGAGACTCAGTTTGAAAGAAACACACTCCCACACTTTCAAAACTCTCAAATACAATAGAAACTCGCATCAGAAGCCTTATAGAAAGATACTTAAACGAGAAATGAAAAGATACACAATTAGAATAGTAAAGATACGCAAACGATGTAAAGATACACAATTGGAATAGTAAAGATACGCAAACGATGTAAAGATACTCAGTTTGAAAGAAACACACTCCCACACTTGCAAAACTCTCAAATACAATAGAAACTCGCATCAGAAGTCTTACAGAAAGATACTCAAACGAGAAATGAAAAGATACACAATTGGAATAGTAAAGATACGCAAACGATGTAAAGATACTCAGTTTGAAAGAAACACACTCCCACACTTGCAAAACTCTCAAATACAATAGAAACTCGCATCAGAAGTCTTACAGAAAGATACTTAAACGAGAAATGAAAAGATACACAATTGGAATAGTAAAGATACGCAAACGATGTAAAGATACTCAGTTTGAAAGAAACACACTCCCACACTTGCAAAACTCTCAAATTCAATAGAAACTCGCATCAGAAAGCCTTACAGAAAGATACTCACACGAGAAATGAAAAGATACACAATTGGAATAGTAAAGATACGCAAACGATGTAAAGATACACAATTGGAATAGTAAAGATACGCGAACGATGTAAAGATATACAATTGGAATAGTAAAGATACGCAAGCGATGTAAAGATACTCAGTTTGAAAGAAACACACTCCCACACTTGCAAAACTCTCAAATTCAATAGAAACTCGCATCAGAAAGGCTTACAGAAAGACACTGAAACGAGAAATAAAAAGATACACAATTGGAATAGTAAAGATACGCAAACGATGTAAAGATACACAATTGGAATAGTAAAGATACGCAAACGATGTAAAGATACTCAGTTTGAAAGAAACACACTCCCACACTTGCAAAACTCTCAAATACAATAGAAACTCGCATCAGAAGTCTTACAGAAAGATACTCAAACGAGAAATGAAAAGATACACAATTGGAATAGTAAAGATACGCAAACGATGTAAAGATACTCAGTTTGAAAGAAACACACTCCCACACTTGCAAAACTCTCAAATACAATAGAAACTCGCATAAGAAGTCTTACAGAAAGATACTCAAACGAGAAATGAAAAGATACACAATTGGAATAGTAAAGATACGCAAACGATGTAAAGATACTCAGTTTGAAAGAAACACACTCCCACACTTGCAAAACTCTCAAATTCAATAGAAACTCGGATCAGAAAGCCTTACAGAAAGATACTCAAACGTGAAATGAAAAGATACACAATTGGAATAGTAAAGATACGCAAACGATGTAAAGATACTCAGTTTGAAAGAAACACACTCCCACACTTGCAAAACTCTCAAATTCAATAGAAACTCGCATCAGAAAGCCTTACAGAAAGATACTCAAACGAGAAATGAAAAGATACAAAATTGGAATAGTAAAGATACGCAAACGATGTAAAGATACTCAGTTTGAAAGAAACACACTCCCACACTTGCAAAACTCTCAAATTCAATAGAAACTCGCATCAGAAAGCCTTACAGAAAGATACTCAAACGAGAAATGAAAAGATACACAATTGGAATAGTAAAGATACGCAAACGATGTAAAGATACACAATTGGAATAGTAAAGATACGCAAACGATGTAAAGATACTCAGTTTGAAAGAAACACACTCCCACACTTGCAAAACTCTCAAATTCAATAGAAACTCGCATCAGAAAGCCTTACAGAAAGATACTCAAACGAGAAATGAAAAGATACACAATTGGAATAGTAAAGATACACAAACGATGTAAAGAAACACAATTGGAATAGTAAAGATACGCAAACGATGTAAAGAAACACAATTGGAATAGTAAACATACGCAAACGATGTAAAGATACTCAGCTTGAAAGAAACACACTCCCACACTTGCAAAACTCTCAAATACAATAGAAACTCGCATCAAAAGCCTTACAGAAAGATACTCTTACGAGAAATGAAAAGATACACAATTGGAATAGTAAAGATACGCAAACGATGTAAAGATACACAATTGGAATAGTAAAGATACGCAAACGATGTAAAGATACTTAGTTTGAAAGAAACACACTCCCACACGTGCAAAACTCTCAAATACAATAGAAACTCGCATCAGAAGCCATACAGAAAGATACTTAAACGAGAAATGAAAAGATACACAATTGGAATAGTAAAGATACGCAAACGATGTAAAGATACACAATTGGAATAGTAATGATACGAAAACGATGTAAAGATACACAATTGGAATAGTAAAGATACGCAAACGATGTAAAGATACTCAGTTTGAAAGAAACACACTCCCACACTTGCAAAACTCTCAAATTCAATAGAAACTCGCATGAGAAAGCCTTACAGAAAGACACTGAAACGAGAAATGAAAAGATACACAATTGGAATAGTAAAGATACGCAAACGATGTAAAGATACACAATTGGAATAGTAAAGATACGCAAACGATGTAAAGATACTCAGTTTGAAAGAAACACACTCCCACACTTGCAAAACTCTCAAATACAATAGAAACCCGCGTCAGAAGCCTTAAAGAAAGATACTCAAACGAGAAATGAAAAGATACACAATTGGAATAGTAAAGATACGCAAACGATGTAAAGATACTCAGTTTGAAAGAAACACACTCCCACACTTGCAAAACTCTCAAATACAATAGAAACTCGCATCAGAAGCCTTATAGAAAGATACTTAAACGAGAAATGAAAAGATACACAATTAGAATAGTAAAGATACGCAAACGATGTAAAGATACACAATTGGAATAGTAAAGATACGCAAACGATGTAAAGATACTCAGTTTGAAAGAAACACACTCCCACACTTGCAAAACTCTCAAATACAATAGAAACTCGCATCAGAAGTCTTACAGAAAGATACTCAAACGAGAAATGAAAAGATACACAATTGGAATAGTAAAGATACGCAAACGATGTAAAGATACTCAGTTTGAAAGAAACACACTCCCACACTTGCAAAACTCTCAAATACAATAGAAACTCGCATCAGAAGTCTTACAGAAAGATACTCAAACGAGAAATGAAAAGATACACAATTGGAATAGTAAAGATACGCAAACGATGTAAAGATACTCAGTTTGAAAGAAACACACTCCCACACTTGCAAAACTCTCAAATTCAATAGAAACTCGCATCAGAAAGCCTTACAGAAAGATACTCACACGAGAAATGAAAAGATACACAATTGGAATAGTAAAGATACGCAAACGATGTAAAGATACACAATTGGAATAGTAAAGATACGCGAACGATGTAAAGATATACAATTGGCATAGTAAAGATACGCAAGCGATGTAAAGATACTCAGTTTGAAAGAAACACACTCCCACACTTGCAAAACTCTCAAATTCAATAGAAACTCGCATCAGAAAGGCTTACAGAAAGACACTGAAACGAGAAATGAAAAGATACACAATTGGAATAGTAAAGATACGCAAACGATGTAAAGATACACAATTGGAATAGTAAAGATACGCAAACGATGTAAAGATACTCAGTTTGAAAGAAACACACTCCCACACTTGCAAAACTCTCAAATACAATAGAAACTCGCATCAGAAGTCTTACAGAAAGATACTCAAACGAGAAATGAAAAGATACACAATTGGAATAGTAAAGATACGCAAACGATGTAAAGATACTCAGTTTGAAAGAAACACACTCCCACACTTGCAAAACTCTCAAATTCAATAGAAACTCGGATCAGAAAGCCTTACAGAAAGATACTCAAACGTGAAATGAAAAGATACACAATTGGAATAGTAGAATACGCAAACGATGTAAAGATACTCAGTTTGAAAGAAACACACTCCCACACTTGCAAAACTCTCAAATTCAATAGAAACTCGCATCAGAAAGCCTTACAGAAAGACACTGAAACGAGAAATGAAAAGATACACAATTGGAATAGTAAAGATACGCAAACGATGTAAAGATACACAATTGGAATAGTAAAGATACGAAAACGATGTAAAGATACACAATTGGAATAGTAAACATACGCAAACGATGTAAAGATACTCAGTTTGAAAGAAACACACTCCCACACTTGCAAAACTCTCAAATTCAATAGAAACTAGCATGAGAAAGCCTTACAGAAAGACACTGAAACGAGAAATGAAAAGATACACAATTGGAATAGTAAAGATACGCAAACGATGTAAAGATACTCAGTTTGAAAGAAACACACTCCCACACTTGCAAAACTCTCAAATTCAATAGAAACTCGGATCAGAAAGCCTTACAGAAAGATACTCAAACGTGAAATGAAAAGATACACAATTGGAATAGTAAAGATACGCAAACGATGTAAAGATACTCAGTTTGAAAGAAACACACTCCCACACTTGCAAAACTCTCAAATTCAATAGAAACTCGCATCAGAAAGCCTTACAGAAAGATACTCAAACGAGAAATGAAAAGATACAAAATTGGAATAGTAAAGATACGCAAACGATGTATAGATACTCAGTTTGAAAGAAACACACTCCCACACTTGCAAAACTCTCAAATTCAATAGAAACTCGCATCAGAAGCCTTACAGAAAGATACTCAAACGAGAAATGAAAAGATACACAATTGGAATAGTAAAGATACGCAAACGATGTAAAGATACACAATTGGAATAGTAAAGATACGCAAACGATGTAAAGATACTCAGTTTGAAAGAAACACACTCCCACACTTGCAAAACTCTCAAATTCAATAGAAACTCGCATCAGAAAGCCTTACAGAAAGATACTCAAACGAGAAATGAAAAGATACAAAATTGGAATAGTAAAGATACGCAAACGATGTAAAGATACACAATTGGAATAGTAAAGATACGCAAACGATGTATAGATACTCAGTTTGAAAGAAACACACTCCCACACTTGCAAAACTCTCAAATTCAATAGAAACTAGCATGAGAAAGCCTTACAGAAAGACACTGAAACGAGAAATGAAAAGATACACAATTGGAATAGTAAAGATACGTAAACGATGTAAAGATACTCAGTTTGAAAGAAACACACTCCCACACTTGCAAAACTCTCAAATTCAATAGAAACTCGCATCAGAAAGCCTTACAGAAAGATACTCAAACGAGAAATGAAAAGATACAAAATTGGAATAGTAAAGATACGCAAACGATGTAAAGATACTCAGTTTGAAAGAAACACACTCCCACACTTGCAAAACTCTCAAATTCAATAGAAACTCGCATCAGAAAGCCTTACAGAAAGATACTCAAACGAGAAATGAAAAGATACACAATTGGAATAGTAAAGATACGCAAACGATGTAAAGATACACAATTGGAATAGTAAAGATACGCAAACGATGTAAAGATACTCAGTTTGAAAGAAACACACTCCCACACTTGCAAAACTCTCAAATTCAATAGAAACTCGCATCAGAAAGCCTTACAGAAAGACACTGAAATGAGAAATGAAAAGATACACAATTGGAATAGTAAAGATACGCAAACGATGTAAAGATACACAATTGGAATAGTAATGATACGAAAACGATGTAAAGATACACAATTGGAATAGTAAAGATACGCAAACGATGTAAAGATACTCAGTTTGAAAGAAACACACTCCCACACTTGCAAAACTCTCAAATTCAATAGAAACTCGCATGAGAAAGCCTTACAGAAAGACACTGAAACGAGAAATGAAAAGATACACAATTGGAATAGTAAAGATACGCAAACGATGTAAAGATACACAATTGGAATAGTAAAGATACGCAAACGATGTAAAGATACTCAGTTTGAAAGAAACACACTCCCACACTTGCAAAACTCTCAAATACAATAGAAACCCGCATCAGAAGCCTTACAGAAAGATACTCAAACGAGAAATGAAAAGATACACAATTGGAATAGTAAAGATACGCAAACGATGTAAAGATACTCAGTTTGAAAGAAACACACTCCCACACTTGCAAAACTCTCAAATTCAATAGAAACTCGCATCAGAAAGCCTTACAGAAAGATACTCAAACGTGAAATGAAAAGATACACAATTGGAATAGTAAAGATACGCAAACGATGTAAAGATACACAATTGGAATAGTAAAGATACGCAAACGATGTAAAGATACTCAGTTTGAAAGAAACACACTCCCACACTTGCAAAACTCTCAAATTCAATAGAAACTCGCATCAGAAAGCCTTACAGAAAGACACTGAAACGAGAAATGAAAAGATACACAATTGGAATAGTAAAGATACGCAAACGATGTAAAGATACACAATTGGAATAGTAAAGATACGCAAACGATGTAAAGATACACAATTGGAATAGTAAAGATACGCAAACGATGTAAAGATACTCAGTTTGAAAGAAACACACTCCCACACTTGCAAAACTCTCAAATACAATAGAAACCCGCATCAGAAGCCTTACAGAAAGATACTCAAACGAGAAATGAAAAGATACACAATTGGAATAGTAAAGATACGCAAACGCTGTAAAGATACTCAGTTTGAAAGAAACACACTCCCACACTTGCAAAACTCTCAAATACAATAGAAACTCGCATCAGAAGCCTTACAGAAAGATACTTAAACGAGAAATGAAAAGATACACAATTGGAATAGTAAAGATACGCAATCGATGTAAAGATACACAATTGGAATAGTAAAGATACGCAAACGATGTAAAGATACTCAGTTTGAAAGAAACACACTCCCACACTTGCAAAACTCTCAAATACAATAGAAACTCGCATCAGAAGCCTTACAGAAAGATACTCAAACGAGAAATGAAAAGATACACAATTGGAATAGTAAAGATACGCAAACGATGTAAAGATACACAATTGGAATAGTAAAGATACGCAAACGATGTAAAGATACACAATTGGAATAGTAAAGATACGCAAACGATGTAAAGATACTCAGTTTGAAAGAAACACACTCCCACACTTGCAAAACTCTCAAATACAATAGAAACCCGCATCAGAAGCCTTACAGAAAGATACTCAAACGAGAAATGAAAAGATACACAATTGGAATAGTAAAGATACGCAAACGATGTAAAGATACTCAGTTTGAAAGAAACACACTCCCACACTTGCAAAACTCTCAAATTCAATAGAAACTCGGATCAGAAAGCCTTACAGAAAGATACTCAAACGTGAAATGAAAAGATACACAATTGGAATAGTAAAGATACGCAAACGATGTAAAGATACTCAGTTTGAAAGAAACACACTCCCACACTTGCAAAACTCTCAAATTCAATAGAAACTCGCATCATAAAGCCTTACAGAAAGATACTCACACGAGAAATGAAAAGATACACAATTGGAATAGTAAAGATACGCAAACGATGTAAAGATACACAATTGGAATAGTAAAGATACGCGAACGATGTAAAGATATACAATTGGAATAGTAAAGATACGCAAGCGATGTAAAGATACTCAGTTTGAAAGAAACACACTCCCACACTTGCAAAACTCTCAAATTCAATAGAAACTCGCATCAGAAAGGCTTACAGAAAGACACTGAAACGAGAAATGAAAAGATACACAATTGGAATAGTAAAGATACGCAAACGATGTAAAGATACACAATTGGAATAGTAAAGATACGCAAACGATGTAAAGATACTCAGTTTGAAAGAAACACACTCCCACACTTGCAAAACTCTCAAATACAATAGAAACTCGCATCAGAAGCCTTACAGAAAGATACTCAAACGAGAAATGAAAAAATACACAATTGGAATAGTAAAGATACTCAGTTTGAAAGAAACACACTCCCACACTTGCAAAACTCTCAAATTCAATAGAAACTCGGATCAGAAAGCCTTACAGAAAGATACTCAAACGTGAAATGAAAAGATACACAATTGGAATAGTAAAGATACGCAAACGATGTAAAGATACTCAGTTTGAAAGAAACACACTCCCACACTTGCAAAACTCTCAAATTCAATAGAAACTCGCATCAGAAAGCCTTACAGAAAGATACTCAAACGAGAAATGAAAAGATACACAATTGGAATAGTAAAGATACTCAAACGAGTAATGAAAAGATACACAATTGGAAAAGTAAAGATACGCAAACGATGTAAAGATACACAATTGGAATAGTAAAGATACGCAAACGATGTAAAGATACTCAGTTTGAAAGAAACACACTCCCACACTTGCAAAACTCTCAAATTCAATAGAAACTCGCATCAGAAAGCCTTACAGAAAGATACTCAAACGAGAAATGAAAAGATACAAAATTGGAATAGTAAAGATACGCAAACGATGTAAAGATACTCAGTTTGAAAGAAACACACTCCCACACTTGCAAAACTCTCAAATTCAATAGAAACTCGCATCAGAAAGCCTTACAGAAAGATACTCAAACGAGAAATGAAAAGATACACAATTGGAATAGTAAAGATACGCAAACGATGTAAAGATACACAATTCGAATAGTAAAGATACGCAAACGATGTAAAGATACTCAGTTTGAAAGAAACACACTCCCACACTTGCAAAACTCTCAAATTCAATAGAAACTCGCATCAGAAAGCCTTACAGAAAGACACTGAAACGAGAAATGAAAAGATACACAATTGGAATAGTAAAGATACGCAAACGATGTAAAGATACACAATTGGAATAGTAAAGATACGAAAACGATGTAAAGATACACAATTGGAATAGTAAAGATACGCAAACGATGTAAAGATACTCAGTTTGAAAGCAACACACTCCCACACTTGCAAAACTCTCAAATACAATAGAAACTCGCATCAGAAGCCTTACAGAAAGATACTCAAACGAGAAATGAAAAGATACACAATTGGAATAGTAAAGATACGCAAACGATGTAAAGATACTCAGTTTGAAAGAAACACACTCCCACACTTGCAAAACTCTCAAATACAATAGAAACTCGCATCAGAAGCCTTACAGAAAGATACTTAAACGAGAAATGAAAAGATACACAATTGGAATAGTAAAGATACGCAATCGATGTAAAGATACACAATTGGAATAGTAAAGATACGCAAACGATGTAAAGATACTCAGTTTGAAAGAAACACACTCCCACACTTGCAAAACTCTCAAATACAATAGAAACTCGCATCAGAAGCCTTACAGAAAGATACTCAAACGAGAAATAAAAAGATACACAATTGGAATAGTAAAGATACGCAAACGATGTAAAGATACACAATTGGAATAGTAAAGATACGCAAACGATGTAAAGATACTCAGTTTGAAAGGAACACACTCCCACACTTGCAAAACTCTCAAATTCAATAGAAACTCGCATCAGAAAGCCTTACAGAAAGATACTCAAACGAGATATGAAAAGATACAAAATTGGAATAGTAAAGATACGCAAACGATGTAAAGATACACAATTGGAATAGTAAAGATACGCAAACGATGTAAAGATACTCAGTTTGAAAGAAATACAGTCCCACACTTGCAAAACTCTCAAATTCAATAGAAACTCGCATGAGAAAGCCATACAGAAAGACACTGAAACGAGAAATGAAAAGATACACAATTGGAATAGTAAAGATACGCAAACGATGTAAAGATACACAATTGGAATAGTAAAGATACGCAAACGATGTAAAGATACTCAGTTTGAAAGAAACACAGTCCCACACTTGCAAAACTCTCAAATTCAATAGAAACTCGCATGAGAAAGCCTTACAGAAAGACACTGAAACGAGAAATGAAAAGATACACAATTGGAATAGTAAAGATACGCAAACGATGTAAAGATACACAATTGGAATAGTAAAGATACGCAAACGATGTAAAGATACTCAGTTTGAAAGAAACACACTCCCACACTTGCAAAACTCTCAAATACAATAGAAACCCGCATCAGAAGCCTTACAGAAAGATACTCAAACGAGAAATGAAAAGATACACAATTGGAATAGTAAAGATACGCAAACGATGTAAAGATACTCAGTTTGAAAGAAACACACTCCCACACTTGCAAAACTCTCAAATTCAATAGAAACTCGCATCAGAAAGCCTTACAGAAAGATACTCAAACGTGAAATGAAAAGATACACAATTGGAATAGTAAAGATACGCAAACGATGTAAAGATACACAATTGGAATAGTAAAGATACGCAAACGATGTAAAGATACTCAGTTTTAAAGAAACACACTCCCACACTTGCAAAACTCTCAAATTCAATAGAAACTCGCATCAGAAAGCCTTACAGAAAGACACTGAAACGAGAAATGAAAAGATACACAATTGGAATAGTAAAGATACGCAAACGATGTAAAGATACACAATTGGAATAGTAAAGATACGAAAACGATGTAAAGATACACAATTGGAATAGTAAAGATACGCAAACGATGTAAAGATACTCAGTTTGAAAGAAACACACTCCCACACTTGCAAAACTCTCAAATACAATAGAAACCCGCATCAGAAGCCTTACAGAAAGATACTCAAACGAGAAATGAAAAGATACACAATTGGAATAGTAAAGATACGCAAACGCTGTAAAGATACTCAGTTTGAAAGAAACACACTCCCACACTTGCAAAACTCTCAAATACAATAGAAACTCGCATCAGAAGCCTTACAGAAAGATACTTAAACGAGAAATGAAAAGATACACAATTGGAATAGTAAAGATACGCAATCGATGTAAAGATACACAATTGGAATAGTAAAGATACGCAAACGATGTAAAGATACTCAGTTTGAAAGAAACACACTCCCACACTTGCAAAACTCTCAAATACAATAGAAACTCGCATCAGAAGCCTTACAGAAAGATACTCAAACGAGAAATGAAAAGATACACAATTGGAATAGTAAAGATACGCAAACGATGTAAAGATACACAATTGGAATAGTAAAGATACGCAAACGATGTAAAGATACACAATTGGAATAGTAAAGATACGCAAACGATGTAAAGATACTCAGTTTGAAAGAAACACACTCCCACACTTGCAAAACTCTCAAATACAATAGAAACCCGCATCAGAAGCCTTACAGAAAGATACTCAAACGAGAAATGAAAAGATACACAATTGGAATAGTAAAGATACGCAAACGATGTAAAGATACTCAGTTTGAAAGAAACACACTCCCACACTTGCAAAACTCTCAAATTCAATAGAAACTCGGATCAGAAAGCCTTACAGAAAGATACTCAAACGTGAAATGAAAAGATACACAATTGGAATAGTAAAGATACGCAAACGATGTAAAGATACTCAGTTTGAAAGAAACACACTCCCACACTTGCAAAACTCTCAAATTCAATAGAAACTCGCATCATAAAGCCTTACAGAAAGATACTCACACGAGAAATGAAAAGATACACAATTGGAATAGTAAAGATACGCAAACGATGTAAAGATACACAATTGGAATAGTAAAGATACGCGAACGATGTAAAGATATACAATTGGAATAGTAAAGATACGCAAGCGATGTAAAGATACTCAGTTTGAAAGAAACACACTCCCACACTTGCAAAACTCTCAAATTCAATAGAAACTCGCATCAGAAAGGCTTACAGAAAGACACTGAAACGAGAAATGAAAAGATACACAATTGGAATAGTAAAGATACGCAAACGATGTAAAGATACACAATTGGAATAGTAAAGATACGCAAACGATGTAAAGATACTCAGTTTGAAAGAAACACACTCCCACACTTGCAAAACTCTCAAATACAATAGAAACTCGCATCAGAAGCCTTACAGAAAGATACTCAAACGAGAAATGAAAAAATACACAATTGGAATAGTAAAGATACTCAGTTTGAAAGAAACACACTCCCACACTTGCAAAACTCTCAAATTCAATAGAAACTCGGATCAGAAAGCCTTACAGAAAGATACTCAAACGTGAAATGAAAAGATACACAATTGGAATAGTAAAGATACGCAAACGATGTAAAGATACTCAGTTTGAAAGAAACACACTCCCACACTTGCAAAACTCTCAAATTCAATAGAAACTCGCATCAGAAAGCCTTACAGAAAGATACTCAAACGAGAAATGAAAAGATACACAATTGGAATAGTAAAGATACTCAAACGAGAAATGAAAAGATACACAATTGGAAAAGTAAAGATACGCAAACGATGTAAAGATAAACAATTGGAATAGTAAAGATACGCAAACGATGTAAAGATACTCAGTTTGAAAGAAACACACTCCCACACTTGCAAAACTCTCAAATTCAATAGAAACTCGCATCAGAAAGCCTTACAGAAAGATACTCAAACGAGAAATGAAAAGATACAAAATTGGAATAGTAAAGATACGCAAACGATGTAAAGATACTCAGTTTGAAAGAAACACACTCCCACACTTGCAAAACTCTCAAATTCAATAGAAACTCGCATCAGAAAGCCTTACAGAAAGATACTCAAACGAGAAATGAAAAGATACACAATTGGAATAGTAAAGATACGCAAACGATGTAAAGATACACAATTCGAATAGTAAAGATACGCAAACGATGTAAAGATACTCAGTTTGAAAGAAACACACTCCCACACTTGCAAAACTCTCAAATTCAATAGAAACTCGCATCAGAAAGCCTTACAGAAAGACACTGAAACGAGAAATGAAAAGATACACAATTGGAATAGTAAAGATACGCAAACGATGTAAAGATACACAATTGGAATAGTAAAGATACGAAAACGATGTAAAGATACACAATTGGAATAGTAAAGATACGCAAACGATGTAAAGATACTCAGTTTGAAAGCAACACACTCCCACACTTGCAAAACTCTCAAATACAATAGAAACCCGCATCAGAAGCCTTACAGAAAGATACTCAAACGAGAAATGAAAAGATACACAATTGGAATAGTAAAGATACGCAAACGATGTAAAGATACTCAGTTTGAAAGAAACACACTCCCACACTTGCAAAACTCTCAAATACAATAGAAACTCGCATCAGAAGCCTTACAGAAAGATACTTAAACGAGAAATGAAAAGATACACAATTGGAATAGTAAAGATACGCAATCGATGTAAAGATACACAATTGGAATAGTAAAGATACGCAAACGATGTAAAGATACTCAGTTTGAAAGAAACACAGTCCCACACTTGCAAAACTCTCAAATTCAATAGAAACTCGCATCAGAAGCCTTACAGAAAGATACTCAAACGAGAAATAAAAAGATACACAATTGGAATAGTAAAGATACGCAAACGATGTAAAGATACACAATTGGAATAGTAAAGATACGCAAACGATGTAAAGATACTCAGTTTGAAAGAAACACACTCCCACACTTGCAAAACTCTCAAATTCAATAGAAACTCGCATCAGAAAGCCTTACAGAAAGATACTCAAACGAGATATGAAAAGATACAAAATTGGAATAGTAAAGATACGCAAACGATGTAAAGATACACAATTGGAATAGTAAAGATACGCAAACGATGTAAAGATACTCAGTTTGAAAGAAACACAGTCCCACACTTGCAAAACTCTCAAATTCAATAGAAACTCGCATGATAAAGCCATACAGAAAGACACTGAAACGAGAAATGAAAAGATACACAATTGGAATAGTAAAGATACGCAAACGATGTAAAGATACACAATTGGAATAGTAAAGATACGCAAACGATGTAAAGATACACAATTGGAATAGTAAAAATACTCAAACGATGTAAAGATACTCAGTTTGAAAGAAACACACTCCCACACTTGCAAAACTCTCAAATACAATAGAAACTCGCATCAGAAGCCTTACAGAAAGATACTTAAACGAGAAATGAAAAGATACACAATTGGAATAGTAAAGATACGCAATCGATGTAAAGATACACAATTGGAATAGTAAAGATACGCAAACGATGTAAAGATACTCAGTTTGAAAGAAACACACTCCCACACTTGCAAAACTCTCAAATTCAATAGAAACTCGCATCAGAAAGCCTTACAGAAAGATACTCAAACGTGAAATGAAAAGATACACAATTGGAATAGTAAAGATACGCAAACGATGTAAAGATACACAGTTGGAATAGTAAAGATACGCAAACGATGTAAAGATACTCAGTTTGAAAGAAACACACTCCCACACTTGCAAAACTCTCAAATTCAATAGAAACTCGCATCAGAAAGCCTTACAGAAAGATACTCACACGAGAAATGAAAAGATACACAATTGCAATAGTAAAGATACGCAAACGATGTAAAGATACACAATTGGAATAGTAAAGATACGAAAACGATGTAAAGATACACAATTGGAATAGTAAAGATACGCAAACGATGTAAAGATACTCAGTTTGAAAGAAACACACTCCCACACTTGCAAAACTCTCAAATACAATAGAAACCCGCATCAGAAGCCTTACAGAAAGATACTCAAACGAGAAATGAAAAGATACACAATTGGAATAGTAAAGATACGCAAACGATGTAAAGATACTCAGTTTGAAAGAAACACACTCCCACACTTGCAAAACTCTCAAATACAATAGAAACTCGCATCAGAAGCCTTACAGAAAGATACTCAAACGAGAAATGAAAAGATACACAATTGGAATAGTAAAGATACGCAAACGATGTAAAGATACACAATTGGAATAGTAAAGATACGAAAACGATGTAAAGATACACAATTGGAATAGTAAAGATACGCAAACGATGTAAAGATACTCAGTTTGAAAGAAACACACTCCCACACTTGCAAAACTCTCAAATTCAATAGAAACTCGCATCAGAAGCCTTACAGAAAGATACTTAAACGAGAAATGAAAAGATACACAATTGGAATAGTAAAGATACGCAATCGATGTAAAGATACACAATTGGAATAGTAAAGATACGCAAACGATGTAAAGATACTCAGTTTGAAAGAAACACACTCCCACACTTGCAAAACTCTCAAATACAATAGAAACTCGCATCAGAAGCCTTACAGAAAGATACTCAAACGAGAAATGAAAAGATACACAATTGGAATAGTAAAGATACGCAAACGATGTAAAGATACACAATTGGAATAGTAAAGATACGAAAACGATGTAAAGATACACAATTGGAATAGTAAAGATACGCAAACGATGTAAAGATACTCAGTTTGAAAGAAACACACTCCCACACTTGCAAAACTCTCAAATACAATAGAAACCCGCATCAGAAGCCTTACAGAAAGATACTCAAACGAGAAATGAAAAGATACACAATTGGAATAGTAAAGATACGCAAACGATGTAAAGATACTCAGTTTGAAAGAAACACACTCCCACACTTGCAAAACTCTCAAATTCAATAGAAACTCGGATCAGAAAGCCTTACAGAAAGATACTCAAACGTGAAATGAAAAGATACACAATTGGAATAGTAAAGATACGCAAACGATGTAAAGATACTCAGTTTGAAAGAAACACACTCCCACACTTGCAAAACTCTCAAATTCAATAGAAACTCGCATCATAAAGCCTTACAGAAAGATACTCAAACGAGAAATGAAAAGATACACAATTGGAATAGTAAAGATACGCAAACGATGTAAAGATACTCAGTTTGAAAGAAACACACTCCCACACTTGCAAAACTCTCAAATTCAATAGAAACTCGGATCAGAAAGCCTTACAGAAAGATACTCAAACGTGAAATGAAAAGATACACAATTGGAATAGTAAAGATACGCAAACGATGTAAAGATACTCAGTTTGAAAGAAACACACTCCCACACTTGCAAAACTCTCAAATTCAATAGAAACTCGCATCATAAAGCCTTACAGAAAGATACTCAAACGAGAAATGAAAAGATACACAATTGGAATAGTAAAGATACGCAAACGATGTAAAGATACACAATTGGAATAGTAAAGATACGAAAACGATGTAAAGATACACAATTGGAATAGTAAAGATACGCAAACGATGTAAAGATACTCAGTTTGAAAGAAACACACTCCCACACTTGCAAAACTCTCAAATACAATAGAAACCCGCATCAGAAGCCTTACAGAAAGATACTCAAACGAGAAATGAAAAGATACACAATTGGAATAGTAAAGATACGCAAACGATGTAAAGATACTCAGTTTGAAAGAAACACACTCCCACACTTGCAAAACTCTCAAATTCAATAGAAACTCGGATCAGAAAGCCTTACAGAAAGATACTCAAACGTGAAATGAAAAGATACACAATTGGAATAGTAAAGATACGCAAACGATGTAAAGATACTCAGTTTGAAAGAAACACACTCCCACACTTGCAAAACTCTCAAATTCAATAGAAACTCGCATCATAAAGCCTTACAGAAAGATACTCACACGAGAAATGAAAAGATACACAATTGGAATAGTAAAGATACGCAAACGATGTAAAGATACACAATTGGAATAGTAAAGATACGCGAACGATGTAAAGATATACAATTGGAATAGTAAAGATACGCAAGCGATGTAAAGATACTCAGTTTGAAAGAAACACACTCCCACACTTGCAAAACTCTCAAATTCAATAGAAACTCGCATCAGAAAGGCTTACAGAAAGACACTGAAACGAGAAATGAAAAGATACACAATTGGAATAGTAAAGATACGCAAACGATGTAAAGATACACAATTGGAATAGTAAAGATACGCAAACGATGTAAAGATACTCAGTTTGAAAGAAACACACTCCCACACTTGCAAAACTCTCAAATACAATAGAAACTCGCATCAGAAGCCTTACAGAAAGATACTCAAACGAGAAATGAAAAAATACACAATTGGAATAGTAAAGATACTCAGTTTGAAAGAAACACACTCCCACACTTGCAAAACTCTCAAATTCAATAGAAACTCGGATCAGAAAGCCTTACAGAAAGATACTCAAACGTGAAATGAAAAGATACACAATTGGAATAGTAAAGATACGCAAACGATGTAAAGATACTCAGTTTGAAAGAAACACACTCCCACACTTGCAAAACTCTCAAATTCAATAGAAACTCGCATCAGAAAGCCTTACAGAAAGATACTCAAACGAGAAATGAAAAGATACACAATTGGAATAGTAAAGATACTCAAACGAGAAATGAAAAGATACACAATTGGAAAAGTAAAGATACGCAAACGATGTAAAGATACACAATTGGAATAGTAAAGATACGCAAACGATGTAAAGATACTCAGTTTGAAAGAAACACACTCCCACACTTGCAAAACTCTCAAATTCAATAGAAACTCGCATCAGAAAGCCTTACAGAAAGATACTCAAACGAGAAATGAAAAGATACAAAATTGGAATAGTAAAGATACGCAAACGATGTAAAGATACTCAGTTTGAAAGAAACACACTCCCACACTTGCAAAACTCTCAAATTCAATAGAAACTCGCATCAGAAAGCCTTACAGAAAGATACTCAAACGAGAAATGAAAAGATACACAATTGGAATAGTAAAGATACGCAAACGATGTAAAGATACACAATTCGAATAGTAAAGATACGCAAACGATGTAAAGATACTCAGTTTGAAAGAAACACACTCCCACACTTGCAAAACTCTCAAATTCAATAGAAACTCGCATCAGAAAGCCTTACAGAAAGACACTGAAACGAGAAATGAAAAGATACACAATTGGAATAGTAAAGATACGCAAACGATGTAAAGATACACAATTGGAATAGTAAAGATACGAAAACGATGTAAAGATACACAATTGGAATAGTAAAGATACGCAAACGATGTAAAGATACTCAGTTTGAAAGAAACACACTCCCACACTTGCAAAACTCTCAAATACAATAGAAACCCGCATCAGAAGCCTTACAGAAAGATACTCAAACGAGAAATGAAAAGATACACAATTGGAATAGTAAAGATACGCAAACGATGTAAAGATACTCAGTTTGAAAGAAACACACTCCCACACTTGCAAAACTCTCAAATACAATAGAAACTCGCATCAGAAGCCTTACAGAAAGATACTTAAACGAGAAATGAAAAGATACACAATTGGAATAGTAAAGATACGCAATCGATGTAAAGATACACAATTGGAATAGTAAAGATACGCAAACGATGTAAAGATACTCAGTTTGAAAGAAACACACTCCCACACTTGCAAAACTCTCAAATACAATAGAAACTCGCATCAGAAGCCTTACAGAAAGATACTCAAACGAGAAATAAAAAGATACACAATTGGAATAGTAAAGATACGCAAACGATGTAAAGATACACAATTGGAATAGTAAAGATACGCAAACGATGTAAAGATACTCAGTTTGAAAGAAACACACTCCCACACTTGCAAAACTCTCAAATTCAATAGAAACTCGCATCAGAAAGCCTTACAGAAAGAGACTCAAACGAGATATGAAAAGATACAAAATTGGAATAGTAAAGATACGCAAACGATGTAAAGATACACAATTGGAATAGTAAAGATACGCAAACGATGTAAAGATACACAATTGGAATAGTAAAAATACTCAAACGATGTAAAGATACTCAGTTTGAAAGAAACACACTCCCACACTTGCAAAACTCTCAAATACAATAGAAACTCGCATCAGAAGCCTTACAGAAAGATACTTAAACGAGAAATGAAAAGATACACAATTGGAATAGTAAAGATACGCAAACGATGTAAAGATACACAGTTGGAATAGTAAAGATACGCAAACGATGTAAAGATACTCAGTTTGAAAGAAACACACTCCCACACTTGCAAAACTCTCAAATTCAATAGAAACTCGCATCAGAAAGCCTTACAGAAAGATACTCAAACGAGATATGAAAAGATACAAAATTGGAATAGTAAAGATACGCAAACGATGTAAAGATACTCAGTTTGAAAGAAACACACTCCCACACTTGCAAAACTCTCAAATTCAATAGAAACTCGCATCAGAAAGCCTTACAGAATGACACTGAAACGAGAAATGAAAAGATACACAATTGGAATAGTAAAGATACGCAAACGATGTAAAGATACACAATTGGAATAGTAAAGATACGAAAACGATGTAAAGATACACAATTGGAATAGTAAAGATACGCAAACGATGTAAAGATACTCAGTTTGAAAGAAACACACTCCCACACTTGCAAAACTCTCAAATTCAATAGAAACTAGCATGAGAAAGCCTTACAGAAAGACACTGAAACGAGAAATGAAAAGATACACAATTGGAATAGTAAAGATACGTAAACGATGTAAAGATACTCAGTTTGAAAGAAACACACTCCCACACTTGCAAAACTCTCAAATTCAATAGAAACTCGCATCAGAAAGCCTTACAGAAAGATACTCAAACGAGAAATGAAAAGATACAAAATTGGAATAGTAAAGATACGCAAACGATGTAAAGATACTCAGTTTGAAAGAAACACACTCCCACACTTGCAAAACTCTCAAATTCAATAGAAACTCGCATCAGAAAGCCTTACAGAAAGATACTCAAACGAGAAATGAAAAGATACACAATTGGAATAGTAAAGATACGCAAACGATGTAAAGATACTCAGTTTGAAAGAAACACACTCCCACACTTGCAAAACTCTCAAATTCAATAGAAACTCGCATCAGAAAGCCTTACAGAAAGACACTGAAATGAGAAATGAAAAGATACACAATTGGAATAGTAAAGATACGCAAACGATGTAAAGATACACAATTGGAATAGTAATGATACGAAAACGATGTAAAGATACACAATTGGAATAGTAAAGATACGCAAACGATGTAAAGATACTCAGTTTGAAAGAAACACACTCCCACACTTGCAAAACTCTCAAATTCAATAGAAACTCGCATGAGAAAGCCTTACAGAAAGACACTGAAACGAGAAATGAAAAGATACACAATTGGAATAGTAAAGATACGCAAACGATGTAAAGATACACAATTGGAATAGTAAAGATACGCAAACGATGTAAAGATACTCAGTTTGAAAGAAACACACTCCCACACTTGCAAAACTCTCAAATACAATAGAAACCCGCATCAGAAGCCTTACAGAAAGATACTCAAACGAGAAATGAAAAGATACACAATTGGAATAGTAAAGATACGCAAACGATGTAAAGATACTCAGTTTGAAAGAAACACACTCCCACACTTGCAAAACTCTCAAATTCAATAGAAACTCGCATCAGAAAGCCTTACAGAAAGATACTCAAACGTGAAATGAAAAGATACACAATTGGAATAGTAAAGATACGCAAACGATGTAAAGATACACAATTGGAATAGTAAAGATACGCAAACGATGTAAAGATAGTCAGTTTGAAAGAAACACACTCCCACACTTGCAAAACTCTCAAATTCAATAGAAACTCGCATCAGAAAGCCTTACAGAAAGACACTGAAACGAGAAATGAAAAGATACACAATTGGAATAGTAAAGATACGCAAACGATGTAAAGATACACAATTGGAATAGTAAAGATACGAAAACGATGTAAAGATACACAATTGGAATAGTAAAGATACGCAAACGATGTAAAGATACTCAGTTTGAAAGAAACACACTCCCACACTTGCAAAACTCTCAAATACAATAGAAACCCGCATCAGAAGCCTTACAGAAAGATACTCAAACGAGAAATGAAAAGATACACAATTGGAATAGTAAAGATACGCAAACGATGTAAAGATACTCAGTTTGAAAGAAACACACTCCCACACTTGCAAAACTCTCAAATACAATAGAAACTCGCATCAGAAGCCTTACAGAAAGATACTTAAACGAGAAATGAAAAGATACACAATTGGAATAGTAAAGATACGCAATCGATATAAAGATACACAATTGGAATAGTAAAGATACGCAAACGATGTAAAGATACTCAGTTTGAAAGAAACACACTCCCACACTTGCAAAACTCTCAAATACAATAGAAACTCGCATCAGAAGCCTTACAGAAAGATACTCAAACGAGAAATGAAAAGATACACAATTGGAATAGTAAAGATACGCAAACGATGTAAAGATACACAATTGGAATAGTAAAGATACGAAAACGATGTAAAGATACACAATTGGAATAGTAAAGATACGCAAACGATGTAAAGATACTCAGTTTGAAAGAAACACACTCCCACACTTGCAAAACTCTCAAATACAATAGAAACCCGCATCAGAAGCCTTACAGAAAGATACTCAAACGAGAAATGAAAAGATACACAATTGGAATAGTAAAGATAGGCAAACGATGTAAAGATACTCAGTTTGAAAGAAACACACTCCCACACTTGCAAAACTCTCAAATTCAATAGAAACTCGGATCAGAAAGCCTTACAGAAAGATACTCAAACGTGAAATGAAAAGATACACAATTGGAATAGTAAAGATACGCAAACGATGTAAAGATACTCAGTTTGAAAGAAACACACTCCCACACTTGCAAAACTCTCAAATTCAATAGAAACTCGCATCATAAAGCCTTACAGAAAGATACTCACACGAGAAATGAAAAGATACACAATTGGAATAGTAAAGATACGCAAACGATGTAAAGATACACAATTGGAATAGTAAAGATACGCGAACGATGTAAAGATATACAATTGGAATAGTAAAGATACGCAAGCGATGTAAAGATACTCAGTTTGAAAGAAACACACTCCCACACTTGGAAAACTCTCAAATTCAATAGAAACTCGCATCAGAAAGGCTTACAGAAAGACACTGAAACGAGAAATGAAAAGATACACAATTGGAATAGTAAAGATACGCAAACGATGTAAAGATACACAATTGGAATAGTAAAGATACGCAAACGATGTAAAGATACTCAGTTTGAAAGAAACACACTCCCACACTTGCAAAACTCTCAAATACAATAGAAACTCGCATCAGAAGCCTTACAGAAAGATACTCAAACGAGAAATGAAAAAATACACAATTGGAATAGTAAAGATACTCAGTTTGAAAGAAACACACTCCCACACTTGCAAAACTCTCAAATTCAATAGAAACTCGGATCAGAAAGCCTTACAGAAAGATACTCAAACGTGAAATGAAAAGATACACAATTGGAATAGTAAAGATACGCAAACGATGTAAAGATACTCAGTTTGAAAGAAACACACTCCCACACTTGCAAAACTCTAAAATTCAATAGAAACTCGCATCAGAAAGCCTTACAGAAAGATACTCAAACGAGAAATGAAAAGATACACAATTGGAATAGTAAAGATACTCAAGCGAGAAATGAAAAGATACACAATTGGAAAAGTAAAGATACGCAAACGATGTAAAGATACACAATTGGAATAGTAAAGATACGCAAACGATGTAAAGATACTCAGTTTGAAAGAAACACACTCCCACACTTGCAAAACTCTCAAATTCAATAGAAACTCGCATCAGAAAGCCTTACAGAAAGATACTCAAACGAGAAATGAAAAGATACAAAATTGGAATAGTAAAGATACGCAAACGATGTAAAGATACTCAGTTTGAAAGAAACACACTCCCACACTTGCAAAACTCTCAAATTCAATAGAAACTCGCATCAGAAAGCCTTACAGAAAGATACTCAAACGAGAAATGAAAAGATACACAATTGGAATAGTAAAGATACGCAAACGATGTAAAGATACACAATTCGAATAGTAAAGATACGCAAACGATGTAAAGATACTCAGTTTGAAAGAAACACACTCCCACACTTGCAAAACTCTCAAATTCAATAGAAACTCGCATCAGAAAGCCTTACAGAAAGACACTGAAACGAGAAATGAAAAGATACACAATTGGAATAGTAAAGATACGCAAACGATGTAAAGATACACAATTGGAATAGTAAAGATACGAAAACGATGTAAAGATACACAATTGGAATAGTAAAGATACGCAAACGATGTAAAGATACTCAGTTTGAAAGCAACACACTCCCACACTTGCAAAACTCTCAAATACAATAGAAACCCGCATCAGAAGCCTTACAGAAAGATACTCAAACGAGAAATGAAAAGATACAGAATTGGAATAGTAAAGATACGCAAACGATGTAAAGATACTCAGTTTGAAAGAAACACACTCCCACACTTGCAAAACTCTCAAATACAATAGAAACTCGCATCAGAAGCCTTACAGAAAGATACTTAAACGAGAAATGAAAAGATACACAATTGGAATAGTAAAGATACGCAATCGATGTAAAGATACACAATTGGAATAGTAAAGATACGCAAACGATGTAAAGATACTCAGTTTGAAAGAAACACACTCCCACACTTGCAAAACTCTCAAATACAATAGAAACTCGCATCAGAAGCCTTACAGAAAGATACTCAAACGAGAAATAAAAAGATACACAATTGGAATAGTAAAGATACGCAAACGATGTAAAGATACACAATTGGAATAGTAAAGATACGCAAACGATGTAAAGATACTCAGTTTGAAAGAAACACACTCCCACACTTGCAAAACTCTCAAATTCAATAGAAACTCGCATCAGAAAGCCTTACAGAAAGATACTCAAACGAGATATGAAAAGATACAAAATTGGAATAGTAAAGATACGCAAACGATGTAAAGATACACAATTGGAATAGTAAAGATACGCAAACGATGTAAAGATACTCAGTTTGAAAGAAACACAGTCCCACACTTGCAAAACTCTCAAATTCAATAGAAACTCGCATGAGAAAGCCATACAGAAAGACACTGAAACGAGAAATGAAAAGATACACAATTGGAATAGTAAAGATACGCAAACGATGTAAAGATACACAATTGGAATAGTAAAGATACGCAAACGATGTAAAGATACACAATTGGAATAGTAAAAATACTCAAACGATGTAAAGATACTCAGTTTGAAAGAAACACACTCCCACACTTGCAAAACTCTCAAATACAATAGAAACTCGCATCAGAAGCCTTACAGAAAGATACTTAAACGAGAAATGAAAAGATACACAATTGGAATAGTAAAGATACGCAATCGATGTAAAGATACACAATTGGAATAGTAAAGATACGCAAACGATGTAAAGATACTCAGTTTGAAAGAAACACACTCCCACACTTGCAAAACTCTCAAATTCAATAGAAACTCGCATCAGAAAGCCTTACAGAAAGATACTCAAACGTGAAATGAAAAGATACACAATTGGAATAGTAAAGATACGCAAACGATGTAAAGATACACAGCTGGAATAGTAAAGATACGCAAACGATGTAAAGATACTCAGTTTGAAAGAAACACACTCCCACACTTGCAAAACTCTCAAATTCAATAGAAACTCGCATCAGAAAGCCTTACAGAAAGATACTCAAACGAGATATGAAAAGATACAAAATTGGAATAGTAAAGATACGCAAACGATGTAAAGATACTCAGTTTGAAAGAAACACACTCCCACACTTGCAAAACTCTCAAATTCAATAGAAACTCGCATGAGAAAGCCTTACAGAAAGACACTGAAACGAGAAATGAAAAGATACACAATTGGAATAGTAAAGATACGCAAACGATGTAAAGATACACAATTGGAATAGTAAAGATACGCAAACGATGTAAAGATACACAATTGGAATAGTAAAAATACGCAAACGGTGTAAAGATACTCAGTTTGAAAGAAACACACTCCCACAGTTGCAAAACTCTCAAATACAATAGAAACTCGCATCAGAAGCCTTACAGAAAGATACTTAAACGAGAAATGAAAAGATACACAATTGGAATAGTAAAGATACGCAATCGATGTAAAGATACACAATTGGAATAGTAAAGATACGCAAACGATGTAAAGATACTCAGTTTGAAAGAAACACACTCCCACACTTGCAAAACTCTCAAATTCAATAGAAACTCGCATCAGAAAGCCTTACAGAAAGATACTCAAACGAGAAATGAAAAGATACACAATTGGAATAGTAAAGATACTCAAACGAGAAATGAAAAGATACACAATTGGAAAAGTAAAGATACGCAAACGATGTAAAGATACACAATTGGAATAGTAAAGATACGCAAACGATGTAAAGATACTCAGTTTGAAAGAAACACACTCCCACACTTGCAAAACTCTCAAATTCAATAGAAACTCGCATCAGAAAGCCTTACAGAAAGATACTCAAACGAGAAATGAAAAGATACAAAATTGGAATAGTAAAGATACGCAAATGATGTAAAGATACTCAGTTTGAAAGAAACACACTCCCACACTTGCAAAACTCTCAAATTCAATAGAAACTCGCATCAGAAAGCCTTACAGAAAGATACTCAAACGAGAAATGAAAAGATACACAATTGGAATAGTAAAGATACGCAAACGATGTAAAGATACACAATTCGAATAGTAAAGATACGCAAACGATGTAAAGATACTCAGTTTGAAAGAAACACACTCCCACACTTGCAAAACTCTCAAATTCAATAGAAACTCGCATCAGAAAGCCTTACAGAAAGACACTGAAACGAGAAATGAAAAGATACACAATTGGAATAGTAAAGATACGCAAACGATGTAAAGATACACAATTGGAATAGTAAAGATACGAAAACGATGTAAAGATACACAATTGGAATAGTAAAGATACGCAAACGATGTAAAGATACTCAGTTTGATAGCAACACACTCCCACACTTGCAAAACTCTCAAATACAATAGAAACCCGCATCAGAAGCCTTACAGAAAGATACTCAAACGAGAAATGAAAAGATACACAATTGGAATAGTAAAGATACGCAAACGATGTAAAGATACTCAGTTTGAAAGAAACACACTCCCACACTTGCAAAACTCTCAAATACAATAGAAACTCGCATCAGAAGCCTTACAGAAAGATACTTAAACGAGAAATGAAAAGATACACAATTGGAATAGTAAAGATACGCAATCGATGTAAAGATACACAATTGGAATAGTAAAGATACGCAAACGATGTAAAGATACTCAGTTTGAAAGAAACACACTCCCACACTTGCAAAACTCTCAAATACAATAGAAACTCGCATCAGAAGCCTTACAGAAAGATACTCAAACGAGAAATAAAAAGATACACAATTGGAATAGTAAAGATACGCAAACGATGTAAAGATACACAATTGGAATAGTAAAGATACGCAAACGATGTAAAGATACTCAGTTTGAAAGAAACACACTCCCACACTTGCAAAACTCTCAAATTCAATAGAAACTCGCATCAGAAAGCCTTACAGAAAGATACTCAAACGAGATATGAAAAGATACAAAATTGGAATAGTAAAGATACGCAAACGATGTAAAGATACACAATTGGAATAGTAAAGATACGCAAACGATGTAAAGATACTCAGTTTGAAAGAAACACAGTCCCACACTTGCAAAACTCTCAAATTCAATAGAAACTCGCATGAGAAAGCCATACAGAAAGACACTGAAACGAGAAATGAAAAGATACACAATTGGAATAGTAAAGATACGCAAACGATGTAAAGATACACAATTGGAATAGTAAAGATACGCAAACGATGTAAAGATACACAATTGGAATAGTAAAAATACTCAAACGATGTAAAGATACTCAGTTTGAAAGAAACACACTCCCACACTTGCAAAACTCTCAAATACAATAGAAACTCGCATCAGAAGCCTTACAGAAAGATACTTAAACGAGAAATGAAAAGATACACAATTGGAATAGTAAAGATACGCAATCGATGTAAAGATACACAATTGGAATAGTAAAGATACGCAAACGATGTAAAGATACTCAGTTTGAAAGAAACACACTCCCACACTTGCAAAACTCTCAAATTCAATAGAAACTCGCATCAGAAAGCCTTACAGAAAGATACTCAAACGTGAAATGAAAAGATACACAATTGGAATAGTAAAGATACGCAAACGATGTAAAGATACACAGTTGGAATAGTAAAGATACGCAAACGATGTAAAGATACTCAGTTTGAAAGAAACACACTCCCACACTTGCAAAACTCTCAAATTCAATAGAAACTCGCATCAGAAAGCCTTACAGAAAGATACTCAAACTAGATATGAAAAGATACAAAATTGGAATAGTAAAGATACGCAAACGATGTAAAGATACTCAGTTTGAAAGAAACACACTCCCACACTTGCAAAACTCTCAAATTCAATAGAAACTCGCATGAGAAAGCCTTACAGAAAGACACTGAAACGAGAAATGAAAAGATACACAATTGGAATAGTAAAGATACGCAAACGATGTAAAGATACACAATTGGAATAGTAAAAATACGCAAACGGTGTAAAGATACTCAGTTTGAAAGAAACACACTCCCACAGTTGCAAAACTCTCAAATACAATAGAAACTCGCATCAGAAGCCTTACAGAAAGATACTTAAACGAGAAATGAAAAGATACACAATTGGAATAGTAAAGATACGCAATCGATGTAAAGATACACAATTGGAATAGTAAAGATACGCAAACGATGTAAAGATACTCAGTTTGAAAGAAACACACTCCCACACTTGCAAAACTCTCAAATTCAATAGAAACTCGCATCAGAAAGCCTTACAGAAAGATACTCAAACGAGAAATGAAAAGATACACAATTGGAATAGTAAAGATACTCAAACGAGAAATGAAAAGATACACAATTGGAAAAGTAAAGATACGCAAACGATGTAAAGATACACAATTGGAATAGTAAAGATACGCAAACGATGTAAAGATACTCAGTTTGAAAGAAACACACTCCCACACTTGCAAAACTCTCAAATTCAATAGAAACTCGCATCAGAAAGCCTTACAGAAAGATACTCAAACGAGAAATGAAAAGATACAAAATTGGAATAGTAAAGATACGCAAACGATGTAAAGATACTCAGTTTGAAAGAAACACACTCCCACACTTGCAAAACTCTCAAATTCAATAGAAACTCGCATCAGAAAGCCTTACAGAAAGATACTCAAACGAGAAATGAAAAGATACACAATTGGAATAGTAAAGATACGCAAACGATGTAAAGATACACAATTCGAATAGTAAAGATACGCAAACGATGTAAAGATACTCAGTTTGAAAGAAACACACTCCCACACTTGCAAAACTCTCAAATTCAATAGAAACTCGCATCAGAAAGCCTTACAGAAAGACACTGAAACGAGAAATGAAAAGATACACAATTGGAATAGTAAAGATACGCAAACGATGTAAAGATACACAATTGGAATAGTAAAGATACGAAAACGATGTAAAGATACACAATTGGAATAGTAAAGATACGCAAACGATGTAAAGATACTCAGTTTGAAAGCAACACACTCCCACACTTGCAAAACTCTCAAATACAATAGAAACCCGCATCAGAAGCCTTACAGAAAGATACTCAAACGAGAAATGAAAAGATACACAATTGGAATAGTAAAGATACGCAAACGATGTAAAGATACTCAGTTTGAAAGAAACACACTCCCACACTTGCAAAACTCTCAAATACAATAGAAACTCGCATCAGAAGCCTTACAGAAAGATACTTAAACGAGAAATGAAAAGATACACAATTGGAATAGTAAAGATACGCAATCGATGTAAAGATACACAATTGGAATAGTAAAGATACGCAAACGATGTAAAGATACTCAGTTTGAAAGAAACACACTCCCACACTTGCAAAACTCTCAAATACAATAGAAACTCGCATCAGAAGCCTTACAGAAAGATACTCAAACGAGAAATAAAAAGATACACAATTGGAATAGTAAAGATACGCAAACGATGTAAAGATACACAATTGGAATAGTAAAGATACGCAAACGATGTAAAGATACTCAGTTTGAAAGAAACACACTCCCACACTTGCAAAACTCTCAAATTCAATAGAAACTCGCATCAGAAAGCCTTACAGAAAGATACTCAAACGAGATATGAAAAGATACAAAATTGGAATAGTAAAGATACGCAAACGATGTAAAGATACACAATTGGAATAGTAAAGATACGCAAACGATGTAAAGATACTCAGTTTGAAAGAAACACAGTCCCACACTTGCAAAACTCTCAAATTCAATAGAAACTCGCATGAGAAAGCCATACAGAAAGACACTGAAACGAGAAATGAAAAGATACACAATTGGAATAGTAAAGATACGCAAACGATGTAAAGATACACAATTGGAATAGTAAAGATACGCAAACGATGTAAAGATACACAATTGGAATAGTAAAAATACTCAACCGATGTAAAGATACTCAGTTTGAAAGAAACACACTCCCACACTTGCAAAACTCTCAAATACAATAGAAACTCGCATCAGAAGCCTTACAGAAAGATACTTAAACGAGAAATGAAAAGATACACAATTGGAATAGTAAAGATACGCAATCGATGTAAAGATACACAATTGGAATAGTAAAGATACGCAAACGATGTAAAGATACTCAGTTTGAAAGAAACACACTCCCACACTTGCAAAACTCTCAAATTCAATAGAAACTCGCATCAGAAAGCCTTACAGAAAGATACTCAAACGTGAAATGAAAAGATACACAATTGGAATAGTAAAGATACGCAAACGATGTAAAGATACACAGTTGGAATAGTAAAGATACGCAAACGATGTAAAGATACTCAGTTTGAAAGAAACACACTCCCACACTTGCAAAACTCTCAAATTCAATAGAAACTCGCATCAGAAAGCCTTACAGAAAGATACTCAAACGAGATATGAAAAGATACAAAATTGGAATAGTAAAGATACGCAAACGATGTAAAGATACTCAGTTTGAAAGAAACACACTCCCACACTTGCAAAACTCTCAAATTCAATAGAAACTCGCATGAGAAAGCCTTACAGAAAGACACTGAAACGAGAAATGAAAAGATACACAATTGGAATAGTAAAGATACGCAAACGATGTAAAGATACACAATTGGAATAGTAAAGATACGCAAACGATGTAAAGATACACAATTGGAATAGTAAAAATACGCAAACGGTGTAAAGATACTCAGTTTGAAAGAAACACACTCCCACAGTTGCAAAACTCTCAAATACAATAGAAACTCGCATCAGAAGCCTTACAGAAAGATACTTAAACGAGAAATGAAAAGATACACAATTGGAATAGTAAAGATACGCAATCGATGTAAAGATACACAATTGGAATAGTAAAGATACGCAAACGATGTAAAGATACTCAGTTTGAAAGAAACACACTCCCACACTTGCAAAACTCTCAAATTCAATAGAAACTCGCATCAGAAAGCCTTACAGAAAGATACTCAAACGAGAAATGAAAAGATACACAATTGGAATAGTAAAGATACTCAAACGAGAAATGAAAAGATACACAATTGGAAAAGTAAAGATACGCAAACGATGTAAAGATACACAATTGGAATAGTAAAGATACGCAAACGATGTAAAGATACTCAGTTTGAAAGAAACACACTCCCACACTTGCAAAACTCTCAAATTCAATAGAAACTCGCATCAGAAAGCCTTACAGAAAGATACTCAAACGAGAAATGAAAAGATACAAAATTGGAATAGTAAAGATACGCAAACGATGTAAAGATACTCAGTTTGAAAGAAACACACTCCCACACTTGCAAAACTCTCAAATTCAATAGAAACTCGCATCAGAAAGCCTTACAGAAAGATACTCAAACGAGAAATGAAAAGATACACAGTTGGAATAGTAAAGATACGCAAACGATGTAAAGATACACAATTCGAATAGTAAAGATACGCAAACGATGTAAAGATACTCAGTTTGAAAGAAACACACTCCCACACTTGCAAAACTCTCAAATTCAATAGAAACTCGCATCAGAAAGCCTTACAGAAAGACACTGAAACGAGAAATGAAAAGATACACAATTGGAATAGTAAAGATACGCAAACGATGTAAAGATACACAATTGGAATAGTAAAGATACGAAAACGATGTAAAGATACACAATTGGAATAGTAAAGATACGCAAACGATGTAAAGATACTCAGTTTGAAAGCAACACACTCCCACACTTGCAAAACTCTCAAATACAATAGAAACCCGCATCAGAAGCCTTACAGAAAGATACTCAAACGAGAAATGAAAAGATACACAATTGGAATAGTAAAGATACGCAAACGATGTAAAGATACTCAGTTTGAAAGAAACACACTCCCACACTTGCAAAACTCTCAAATACAATAGAAACTCGCATCAGAAGCCTTACAGAAAGATACTTAAACGAGAAATGAAAAGATACACAATTGGAATAGTAAAGATACGCAAACGATGTAAAGATACACAATTGGAATAGTAAAGATACGCAAACGATGTAAAGATACTCAGTTTGAAAGAAACACACTCCCACACTTGCAAAACTCTCAAATTCAATAGAAACTCGCATCAGAAAGCCTTACAGAAAGATACTCAAACGAGATATGAAAAGATACAAAATTGGAATAGTAAAGATACGCAAACGATGTAAAGATACACAATTGGAATAGTAAAGATACGCAAACGATGTAAAGATACTCAGTTTGAAAGAAACACACTCCCACACTTGCAAAACTCTCAAATTCAATAGAAACTCGCATGAGAAAGCCATACAGAAAGACACTGAAACGAGAAATGAAAAGATACACAATTGGAATAGTAAAGATACGCAAACGATGTAAAGATACACAATTGGAATAGTAAAGATACGCAAACGATGTAAAGATACACAATTGGAATAGTAAAAATACTCAAACGATGTAAAGATACTCAGTTTGAAAGAAACACACTCCCACACTTGCAAAACTCTCAAATACAATAGAAACTCGCATCAGAAGCCTTACAGAAAGATACTTAAACGAGAAATGAAAAGATACACAATTGGAATACTAAAGATACGCAATCGATGTAAAGATACACAATTGGAATAGTAAAGATACGCAAACGATGTAAAGATACTCAGTTTGAAAGAAACACACTCCCACACTTGCAAAACTCTCAAATTCAATAGAAACTCGCATCAGAAAGCCTTACAGAAAGATACTCAAACGTGAAATGAAAAGATACACAATTGGAATAGTAAAGATACGCAAACGATGTAAAGATACACAATTGGAATAGTAAAGATACGCAAACGATGTAAAGATACTCAGTTTGAAAGAAACACACTCCCACACTTGCAAAACTCTCAAATTCAATAGAAACTCGCATCAGAAAGCCTTACAGAAAGATACTCAAACGAGATATGAAAAGATACAAAATTGGAATAGTAAAGATACGCAAACGATGTAAAGATACTCAGTTTGAAAGAAACACACTCCCACACTTGCAAAACTCTCAAATTCAATAGAAACTCGCATGAGAAAGCCTTACAGAAAGACACTGAAACGAGAAATGAAAAGATACACAATTGGAATAGTAAAGATACGCAAACGATGTAAAGATACACAATTGGAATAGTAAAGATACGCAAACGATGTAAAGATACACAATTGGAATAGTAAAAATACGCAAACGGTGTAAAGATACTCAGTTTGAAAGAAACACACTCCCACAGTTGCAAAACTCTCAAATACAATAGAAACTCGCATCAGAAGCCTTACAGAAAGATACTTAAACGAGAAATGAAAAGATACACAATTGGAATAGTAAAGATACGCAAACGATGTAAAGATACACAATTGGAATAGTAAAGATACGCAAACGATGTAAAGATACTCAGTTTGAAAGAAACACACTCCCACACTTGCAAAACTCTCAAATTCAATAGAAACTCGCATCAGAAAGCCTTACAGAAAGATACTCAAACGAGATATGAAAAGATACAAAATTGGAATAGTAAAGATACGCAAACGATGTAAAGATACACAATTGGAATAGTAAAGATACGCAAACGATGTAAAGATACTCAGTTTGAAAGAAACACACTCCCACACTTGCAAAACTCTCAAATTCAATAGAAACTCGCATGAGAAAGCCATACAGAAAGACACTGAAACGAGAAATGAAAAGATACACAATTGGAATAGTAAAGATACGCAAACGATGTAAAGATACACAATTGGAATAGTAAAGATACGCAAACGATGTAAAGATACACAATTGGAATAGTAAAAATACTCAAACGATGTAAAGATACTCAGTTTGAAAGAAACACACTCCCACACTTGCAAAACTCTCAAATACAATAGAAACTCGCATCAGAAGCCTTACAGAAAGATACTTAAACGAGAAATGAAAAGATACACAATTGGAATAGTAAAGATACGCAATCGATGTAAAGATACACAATTGGAATAGTAAAGATACGCAAACGATGTAAAGATACTCAGTTTGAAAGAAACACACTCCCACACTTGCAAAACTCTCAAATTCAATAGAAACTCGCATCAGAAAGCCTTACAGAAAGATACTCAAACGTGAAATGAAAAGATACACAATTGGAATAGTAAAGATACGCAAACGATGTAAAGATACACAGTTGGAATAGTAAAGATACGCAAACGATGTAAAGATACTCAGTTTGAAAGAAACACACTCCCACACTTGCAAAACTCTCAAATTCAATAGAAACTCGCATCAGAAAGCCTTACAGAAAGATACTCAAACGAGATATGAAAAGATACAAAATTGGAATAGTAAAGATACGCAAACGATGTAAAGATACTCAGTTTGAAAGAAACACACTCCCACACTTGCAAAACTCTCAAATTCAATAGGAACTCGCATGCGAAAGCCTTACAGAAAGACACTGAAACGAGAAATGAAAAGATACACAATTGGAATAGTAAAGATACGCAAACGATGTAAAGATACACAATTGGAATAGTAAAGATACGCAAACGATGTAAAGATACACAATTGGAATAGTAAAAATACGCAAACGGTGTAAAGATACTCAGTTTGAAAGAAACACACTCCCACAGTTGCAAAACTCTCAAATACAATAGAAACTCGCATCAGAAGCCTTACAGAAAGATACTTAAACGAGAAATGAAAAGATACACAATTGGAATAGTAAAGATACGCAATCGATGTAAAGATACACAATTGGAATAGTAAAGATACGCAAACGATGTAAAGATACTCAGTTTGAAAGAAACACACTCCCACACTTGCAAAACTCTCAAATACAATAGAAACTCGCATCAGAAGCCTTACAGAAAGATACTCAAACGAGAAATAAAAAGATACACAATTGGAATAGTAAAGATACGCAAACGATGTAAAGATACACAATTGGAATAGTAAAGATACGCAAACGATGTAAAGATACTCAGTTTGAAAGAAACACACTCCCACACTTGCAAAACTCTCAAATTCAATAGAAACTCGCATCAGAAAGCCTTACAGAAAGATACTCAAACGTGAAATGAAAAGATACACAATTGGAATAGTAAAGATACGCAAACGATGTAAAGATACACAGTTGGAATAGTAAAGATACGCAAACGATGTAAAGATACTCAGTTTGAAAGAAACACACTCCCACACTTGCAAAACTCTCAAATACAATAGAAACTCGCATCAGAAGCCTTACAGAAAGATACTCAAACGAGAAATAAAAAGATACACAATTGGAATAGTAAAGATACGCAAACGATGTAAAGATACACAATTGGAATAGTAAAGATACGCAAACGATGTAAAGATACTCAGTTTGAAAGAAACACACTCCCACACTTGCAAAACTCTCAAATTCAATAGAAACTCGCATCAGAAAGCCTTACAGAAAGATACTCAAACGTGAAATGAAAAGATACACAATTGGAATAGTAAAGATACGCAAACGATGTAAAGATACACAGTTGGAATAGTAAAGATACGCAAACGATGTAAAGATACTCAGTTTGAAAGAAACACACTCCCACACTTGCAAAACTCTCAAATTCAAAAGAAACTCGCATCAGAAAGCCTTACAGAAAGATACTCAAACGAGATATGAAAAGATACAAAATTGGAATAGTAAAGATACGCAAACGATGTAAAGATACTCAGTTTGAAAGAAACACACTCCCGCACTTGCAAAACTCTCAAATTCAATAGAAACTCGCATGCGAAAGCCTTACAGAAAGACACTGAAACGAGAAATGAAAAGATACACATTTGGAATAGTAAAGATACGCAAACGATGTAAAGATACACAATTGGAATAGTAAAGATACGCAAACGATGTAAAGATACACAATTGGAATAGTAAAAATACGCAAACGGTGTAAAGATACTCAGTTTGAAAGAAACACACTCCCACAGTTGCAAAACTCTCAAATACAATAGAAACTCGCATCAGAAGCCTTACAGAAAGATACTTAAACGAGAAATGAAAAGATACACAATTGGAATAGTAAAGATACGCAATCGATGTAAAGATACACAATTGGAATAGTAAAGATACGCAAACGATGTAAAGATACTTAGTTTGAAAGAAACACACTCCCACACTTGCAAAACTCTCAAATTCAATAGAAACTCGCATCAGAAAGCCTTACAGAAAGATACTCAAACGTGAAATGAAAAGATACACAATTGGAATAGTAAAGATACGCAAACGATGTAAAGATACACAATTGGAATAGTAAAGATACGCAAACGATGTAAAGATACTCAGTTTGAAAGAAACACACTCCCACACTTGCAAAACTCTCAAATTCAATAGAAACTGGCATCAGAAAGCCTTACAGAAAGATACTCAAACGAGAAATGAAAAGATACACAATTGGAATAGTAAAGATATGCAAACGATGTAAAGATACACAATTGGAATAGTAAAGATACGCGAACGATGTAAAGATACACAATTGGAATAGTAAAGATACGCAAACGATGTAAAGATACACAATTGGAATAGTAAAGATACGCAAACGATGTAAAGATACACAATTGGAATAGTAAAAATACGCAAACGATGTAAAGATACTCAGTTTGAAAGAAACACACTCCCACACTTGCAAAACTCTCAAATACAATAGAAACTCGCATCAGAAGCCTTACAGAAAGATACTTAAACGAGAAATGAAAAGATACACAATTGGAATAGTAAAGATACGCAATCGATGTAAAGATACACAATTGGAATAGTAAAGATACGCAAACGATGTAAAGATACTCAGTTTGAAAGAAACACACTCCCACACTTGCAAAACTCTCAAATTCAATAGAAACTCGCATCAGAAAGCCTTACAGAAAGATACTCAAACGTGAAATGAAAAGATACACAATTGGAATAGTAAAGATACGCAAACGATGTAAAGATACACAGTTGGAATAGTAAAGATAAGCAAACGATGTAAAGATACTCAGTTTGAAAGAAACACACTCCCACAGTTGCAAAACTCTCAAATTCAATAGAAACTCGCATCAGAAAGCCTTACAGAAAGATACTCAAACGAGATATGAAAAGATACAAAATTGGAATAGTAAAGATACGCAAACGATGTAAAGATACTCAGTTTGAAAGAAACACACTCCCACACTTGCAAAACTCTCAAATTCAATAGAAACTCGCATGAGAAAGCCTTACAGAAAGACACTGAAACGAGAAATGAAAAGATACACAATTGGAATAGTAAAGATACGCAAACGATGTAAAGATACACAATTGGAATAGTAAAGATACGCAAACGATGTAAAGATACACAATTGGAATAGTAAAAATACGCAAACGGTGTAAAGATACTCAGTTTGAAAGAAACACACTCCCACAGTTGCAAAACTCTCAAATACAATAGAAACTCGCATCAGAAGCCTTACAGAAAGATACTTAAACGAGAAATGAAAAGATACACAATTGGAATAGTAAAGATACGCAATCGATGTAAAGATACACAATTGGAATAGTAAAGATACGCAAACGATGTAAAGATACTTAGTTTGAAAGAAACACACTCCCACACTTGCAAAACTCTCAAATTCAATAGAAACTCGCATCAGAAAGCCTTACAGAAAGATACTCAAACGTGAAATGAAAAGATACACAATTGGAATAGTAAAGATACGCAAACGATGTAAAGATACACAATTGGAATAGTAAAGATACGCAAACGATGTAAAGATACTCAGTTTGAAAGAAACACACTCCCACACTTGCAAAACTCTCAAATTCAATAGAAACTGGCATCAGAAAGCCTTACAGAAAGATACTCAAACGAGAAATGAAAAGATACACAATTGGAATAGTAAAGATATGCAAACGATGTAAAGATACACAATTGGAATAGTAAAGATACGCGAACGATGTAAAGATACACAATTGGAATAGTAAAGATACGCAAACGATGTAAAGATACTCAGTTTGAAAGAAACACACTCCCACACTTGCAAAACTCTCAAATACAATAGAAACTCGCATTAGAAGCCTTACAGAAAGATACTCAAACGAGAAATGAAAAGATACACAATTGGAATAGTAAAGATACGCAAACGATGTAAAGATACTCAGTTTGAAAGAAATACACTCCCACACTTGCAAAACTCTCAAATTCAATAGAAACTCGGATCAGAAAGCCTTACAGTAAGATACTCAAACGTGAAATGAAAAGATACACAATTGGAATAGTAAAGATACACAATTGGAATAGTAAAGATACGCAAACGATGTAAAGATACTCAGTTTGAAAGAAACATGATAGGAGCACAAAGTGTGACGTTCTTAATGTGATTATGCCCTATTCTTACTCTTTGTTACCTCTTATTTAGTATGTTTTAGTTTCTTTTGTAAGAATAAGTGTCTAGGTAGAGCTTATATCAATTATGAGTGAATTGATGATGAAATCGTGCTAAGTGTTAATAATCCTTGTTGAGATATGATTCCTTGTTCGAGTAGGATTCATCTTTTCGTATTTCTTTGTTTCTGACATACTTATTCTTATTAGGAAATACAAATCCATGTTGGAGAAGGAAAGCAATCCTAGTTCCACAAGGAAAGAGAAGAAAATACACTTAAAAGCCCAATCCATTCAAGAATCAAAATGCTGTCAATATTCATAGTCCAATTTCGACGGGCTCTCCTGGATAGCTCCGATCGAGTTAGAAGACCTACTTTATATGGAAATAAAGGTATTTGAGTCTAGTTTCTGTAGGATTTGGAATCAAATCAATATCTTATTCCTACAGAGAGATATGACTGAATCATTGATTGGAGGTCCAATGAACTCGGCGGAATTATCTCAGCCATTGATTTGCTTTTGATCCAAGGGCTATGAGGGAAACTTGGGACTTTGTTCCTCCTGCAAATAGAGCACAAATATGTATCAGAATGTCCATAAATCCCAGCACTAAAGAATGTCAAAGAAGGCATGCAGCAAATTAAATGAGAAGAGGCAAGAAAGTCAAAGAAGGCATGCAGCAAATTTAATGAGGAGAGGTAAGAAAAATCAAACATGGCTGCAACAATTAAGACTTTTGCTGCCTCCCTAATTCAAAGGAAGAAATTTGTGCAAAAGAAATCAGCAATAAAGGAGGAAGAAGATATGTAATTAATGCAAAAGATATGCAATCCTTATAGAAATCGGAATTCTAGCAGTGCAGATCATCCATCTTTGACGGGCTCCCCTGGACAGCTCAACATGATTGAGAAAAATGTACCCTTATATGGATGAAAAGCCACGGAAGTCTAGTTGAAATTGCCAGTTGGAATCATCTCAATATCTATTTTCTAGAGAAAGTTATGGCCACAACAAGGGACAAAGGTCAAATCTGCCGAATCTAGGAAACCTCAACCAATGGTTTCAACTTTGTGGACTTTGTGGCCCTCCTCCCTTGGGTTTCTTCCTCTATATATAGCACCTCAATTCCACAGAAACCAGAGGATCAACCTTGCTCACACAAGACTAGCCAAAGCTCTACCTTAAACACTACTCATCATCCTCAAGCCATTCAAGGCGAAAACACCATCTTCCCTTCATTCCATTCGATCCAAAGCGCTACGCCTAGGATTGCCATTCAAGTTGAAGCCGTGCTGCCTTGTTTTGATACCGCTAAGGAGATTTACAAAGTGTAACTCGTTACTTCTTCACTTATGTTTTCGGTTTGGATTCTTGTGTGTGATTGTGTTTATGTTTTTGGCTAGCTCCGAATTTGTGGAATACTCTTATGTAGTTTACGATTTTGCAAGATGTTATAAGTAGTTCTGATTTTGTTTTCTATGATTTCTATGTAGATGTCGTGAGTTTATAATTCAATGATTTAATGATTCTCTTTCTGTGCGGTAACTATATGTGATTCAAGGCGCTAAGTTAGTTTTGCATATAGGATTCTTAAGTGTTTTGTTAACTTGTTAAAGTAAGTGACATGCTTGACTTGTTAGTAATCACTAGGAATTAACCATGATCCGTTTGTTATCTAAGATGCGCTAAGTAATTAGATAAGAGATGAATCAATAAAGTGGTAAGATTGAGATTGACATGTTACCTTGTAATTTCTAAGCGCTAAGATAGGATTACCCAGGCCATGTTTCGAGTTAGGGATGCGCTAAGTAACCTAGTTTGGCATTAGGTTGTTGTTTGTTCACTCAATACTTGTCCGCTAAGGCTCGGTGATTGCATAGGATGAGATTACGATTTTGAAGCTACTTGTGACGTTTTGTTTGGTGATGTTTATGTGTTGGTTGGTTGATCACATGTATATATTAGTTTAGGTTTTATTTTCTGTTTTTATCTTTCAACCCGATCCTATATATCAAACTTTTTTAAACTCGTATGAATTCGTTGTTAAATGTTTGTGATTCTATGCCCTGGTTGGATCCCCGGTTTGTGAACGATACCCTCTTGCTTTATACTACTAACGATGCTTACAGGGTTAATATTGATCTCGAGTAATCGAACCGATCAAATGGCGCCGTTGCCGGGGATCCATCATTATGGATCCCAATCTTTTAATTTCGAATTCACTGTTCATATTGTAAATTTGTATATTATTTTCACTGTTCATATTGTAAATTTGTAAATTTCTATATTTTTTCTTATTTTATTCTAACATATAGTAATTTTATCTTAGGTTGTTATTTTTTATGATTGAATGCATGATTGTTGTAGGTTGTAAATCGAACGGAATAGGTAAAGTCCCTTTTGTTAATATTAGCCTTAACCCCTCATGTTTTCTTCCAAATTTTTTGCATGAGGTTGAGGGCGGCTTTTATTAACACTTGGAGATTCGTCTAACACCCAAGTTTGTTTCTAGCTGAGTAAGGGGCACGCTTTTTCATTACTCTGGTGCATGGGACCAAAATTGGATCTCAGAGAACTATTGACTGACATACATCTCGGTGATGGAGTCGATAGGGGGCTTGCCCTCCATAGTTCAACAAATGAGTCCTACCATGTTCACTATCTCTGAATTAGCTATCCGGCCATCTGAAACAATGATTCAAACTTGTGTCTAGGCATCCATACTTAGGCCGCACGTCCACCTTGGTTTACAACTTAGAATCAATTGATCATTTAATTATTTGAATGACAACTTAAGAATGTTAACGCATGAAATCGATTAAAAAGTAACTTGTAAAAAAAAAATTGACATATAGTAATTGTAATTGTGTATACTTTATCAGGTTTTTGAGTTCAGAAATTAAAACGAACTTAAACATAAGATTTGACATCATGTTGGATTGGTTGTTAAGCTTGTTTTCGTTTCGTTTTCCCCTTAACATGTGCTTATTATATTTAAATGACTTTTGACATATTTGTGACTTGTATATACAATGACTTCCTAATTGTTATTCTCTAACTTTTGCATTGCATCTTCATTATTTATTCTAATTGCATTCATTTTGCATCTCATTCATGTTGCATTTTAAATTCCACGGAATATCATATGGCTAGAGGAACATAGTCTCTTAAGGACCTCACGTCCTATGTTATGTTTGGTAGGTTCCCACTTACACTAATGATCTTAATTGAGATTTTACAGATTTATAGTGAAGTGACCAGCAATGAGCTTCATAATATACTACAAGGTTGGACAACAAAATGGCGAAAGAGAAACCCCATAATGTGTCACCTACAAAATGATTGAAAGGAAAACTCGGTCTAAGCTATTAGACTTTAAACATAAGCGCTTGTTGGGAGGCAACCCAATTTGTTTTCTTTTATATTTATTGTTTTTATTTATTTTTGTTCTTTTTGATTTGTTTTGTGCGTGTGTAGGTTAGTTTTCGAGAAAACGTGAAGAGGAGCAAAACATTTTCGTTCAACAGAATCTGGCAGAAACAGTCCGTCGAGTTCGGCATACTGTATCTCCCAGCTCATAGGGCGTTGGAAGATGTGCTTTATATGGAAACAAAGATCTTTGAGTCTAGTTTTTGTAGCTTTTTACAAAACTGGATTTAGAGGTCTACATCATTCTCAGTTGCAATTTGAAGGCAGCAAGGTCGTGTCAGAAATTCAGAACTCGTGCAGTTGCAGTTCGGAAACGGCAAAACAGCGAGCACTTCCGGCCTAACTGGGCAGTTGTGAAATATAAGGATTGAAAGCTTGTTGTGTTATCTTCAACTTTTATTCAGGCCACGTTTCCATTCCAGCTGTTTAAATCAATGGAATTCAGCATGGAATGCAAGCTGTTGGACCGCGTCATGGGGGAGCTTTTCTCATCATTTTCTCATTTTTTTTCCCATGTTTTTATTTTTGTATTTGTTTCCTTCCACTATGAGTCTTCCATTGCATTATTTATTTTGACATTCATTGAGGACAATGCATGATTCGAGTGTGGGGGAAGGTTTACATGTTAGAGTCATAAAATAAAAAAAAAATTTATTTGTATTTTATTTTATTTTGTTTTGAGTCTTAGGTATGCCTTTAACTGTCTAAGATGAGTTGATCTTTGAATGATTGGTTGAATGATGATCACAAGATTGGAAATTGAAACTTAATTGCAATTTGATGGTTAATCAATGTGTAGATTTTGTACGAACATGTAGTAGATGAGGATTTTGAATCTTAGGTACAAAATGAGCATGTTCCTTGTTTAAATTCATGTAACCTTTGTAAGTTTCGAGCCATATATGTGCTTTCTTTTTGAGTGATATTCTATCGTTTCTTGGCTATATAACCTCATTACATCTATTTTGATCAATTCATATGCCATAGAATTGCAATGAACTAGAGAATGCTAGAACTTGCTTTGTGAAACTTTCAAAACTTTTATCATAATATACTCTGATTTTGAAAATGATTGTTGGATCTTTTTAGGATTCCACCACTTAAACCAAAAAGCCGTATGCCTTATTTGTACCCTGCTTGGGACACATTAGTATTAACCCATTTGAGCCTACGTTAAACCTTTTATTCATCACCAACATGTTAATATCCTTGCTTAGTATAGTTATATCTCTACCTTGTTCTCGAGGCTTGGCAGAGCTAATATTTGATGTTAATATGGAGTGATGATTCGATTCAAGTGTGGGGTTATGCTATGTATTTATTTGTGCCGTATGAAAATGGTGAAAAGAAAAAAATGAAAGATGCCGTGTGAGAAAAAGAAAAGAAAAAGATATATACACGGTTAGAAAAAAAAAAGATAGAAAAAGAAAGAGAAGTAAGAAGTTACGGCATAGCTATGTTTTGATGTGAATTTGGAGTTGTGATGTATTTTTTGAAGGCTCAATAATGTTGTACTTTAGCCTTTGTCCATTTTCACAATGTTTAGAGTGAAGAATGGGTTCAACATGATGAAAATTGGCCCTTGTTTTATGAAGTATGGCGACATAAGGTGGATGATTATTGCTCTGCTAAGTCTTAAGGATGACCTTTGTGATTCATTTTCCCTGAAAAATGATATCCTTACCGAGCCTAAGCCTACCTTTTATAAAGATCCGCATGATTCTTAAAATGAGTAGCTCTTGATCTGTGGAGTTTGTTTCATGAGTAAGCATATGGTTTTGGTTCATTTGTGCATATGATTGGTATCTTTCATGAGGTTTTCGAATTCACTATGTGTTCTTAACTCTTATGTGTGAAAAGCTTTTAAGCATATGCCATGTTCTTGAGAGAAAAGATTCGGAGTGCATATCCCTTGTGAGTTGAATTTGAACTTATTTTGAACATGTCGAGCTTAATATCACCTATGTTTTCTGCATTGTCTTACTTGTTTTGCGAGATCTCATGTTTATTAACCATTGAATTCATTCTATCTATTTCGATAAAGTGTTATTCTTGATGCTATGAGTTTGAAGATCTTTGAGACAAAATGTTGAAGGCATTATAGTTGAGTCATTAGTTTAGTTGTTTCGATTTTTGTTTTATGTGTTTGTTTCCCTTTTCTAGTGTTTGCTAAGGGACTAGCAAAGCTTAAGTGTGGGGTTGTTGATAGGAGCACAAAGTGTGACGTTCTTAATGTGATTATGCCCTATTCTTACTCTTTGTTACCTCTTATTTAGTATGTTTTAGTTTCTTTTGTAAGAATAAGTGTCTAGGTAGAGCTTATATCAATTATGAGTGAATTGATGATGAAATCGTGCTAAGTGTTAATAATCCTTGTTGAGATATGATTCCTTGTTCGAGTAGGATTCATCCTTTCGTATTTCTTTGTTTCTGACATACTTATTCTTATTAGGAAATACAAATCCATGTTGGAGAAGGAAAGCAATCCTAGTTCCACAAGGAAAGAGAAGAAAATACACTTAAAAGCCCAATCCATTCAAGAATCAAAATGCTGTCAATATTCATAGTCCAACTTCGACGGGCTCTCCTGGATAGCTCCGATCGAGTTAGAAGACCTACTTTATATGGAAATAAAGGTATTTGAGTCTAGTTTCTGTAGGATTTGGAATCAAATCAATATCTTATTCCTACAGAGAGATATGACTGAATCATTGATTGGAGGTCCAATGAACTCGGCGGAATTATCTCAGCCATTGATTTGCTTTTGATCCAAGGGCTATGAGGGAAACTTGGGACTTTGTTCCTCCTGCAAATAGAGCACAAATATGTATCAGAATGTCCATAAATCCCAGCACTAAAGAATGTCAAAGAAGGCATGCAGCAAATTAAATGAGAAGAGGCAAGAAAGTCAAAGAAGGCATGCAGCAAATTTAATGAGGAGAGGTAAGAAAAATCAAACATGGCTGCAACAATTAAGACTTTTGCTGCCTCCCTAATTCAAAGGAAGAAATTTGTGCAAAAGAAATCAGCAATAAAGGAGGAAGAAGATATGTAATTAATGCAAAAGATATGCAATCCTTATAGAAATCGGAATTCTGGCAGTGCAGATCATCCATCTTTGACGGGCTCCCCTGGACAGCTCAAAATGATTGAGAAAATGTACCTTATATGGATGAAAAGCCACGGAAGTCTAGTTGAAATTGCCAGTTGGAATCATCTCAATATCTATTTTCTAGAGAAAGTTATGGCCACAACAAGGGACAAAGGTCAAATCTGCCGAATCTAGGAAACCTCAACCAATTTGGTTTCAACTTTGTGGACTTTGTGGCCATCCTCCCTTGGGTTTCTTCCTCTATATATAGCACCTCAATTCCACAGAAACAGAGGATCAACCTTGCTCACAAGACTAGCCAAAGCTCTACCTTAAACACTACTCATCATCCTCAAAGCCATTCAAGGCGAAAACACCATCTTCCCTTCATTCCATTCGATCCAAAGCGCTACGCCTAGGATTGCCATTCAAGTTGAAGCCGTGCTGCCTTGTTTTGATACCGCTAAGGAGATTTACAAAGTGTAACTCGTTACTTCTTCACTTATGTTTTCGGTTTGGATTCTTTGTGTGATGTTGTGTTTATGTTTTTGGCTAGCTCCGAATTTGTGGAATACTCTTATGTAGTTTACGATTTTGCAAGATGTTATAAAGTAGTTCTGATTTTGTTTTCTATGATTTCTATGTAGATGTCGTGAGTTTATAATTCAATGATTTAATGATTCTCTTTCCTGTGCGTTAACTATATGTGATTCAAGGCGCTAAGTTAGTTTTGCATATAGGATTCTTAAGTGTTTTGTTAACTTGTTAAAGTAAGTGACATGCTTGACTTGTTAGTAATCACTAGGAATTAACCATGATCCGTTTGTTATCTAAGATGCGCTAAGTAATTAGATAAGAGATGAATCAATAAAGTGGTAAGATTGAGATTGACATGTTACCTTGTAATTTCTAAGCGCTAAGATAGGATTACCAGGCCATGTTTCGAGTTAGGGATGCGCTAAGTAACCTAGTTTGGCATTAGGTTGTTGTTTGTTCACTCAATACTTGTCCGCTAAGGCTCGGTGATTGCATAGGATGAGATTACGATTTTGAAGCTACTTGTGACGTTTTGTTTGGTGATGTTTATGTGTTGGTTGGTTGATCACATGTATATATTAGTTTAGGTTTTATTTTCTGTTTTTATCTTTCAACCCGATCCTATATATCAAACTTTTTTAAACTCGTATGAATTCGTTGTTAAATGTTTGTGATTCTATGCCCTGGTTGGATCCCCGGTTTGTGAACGATACCCTCTTGCTTTATACTACTAACGATGCTTACAGGGTTAATATTGATCTCGAGTAATCGAACCGATCAAAACACACTCCCACACTTGCAAAACTCTCAAATTCAATAGAAACTCACATCAGAAAGCCTTACAGAAAGACACTGAAACGAGAAATGAAAAGATACACAATTGGAATAGTAAAGATACACAATTGGAATAGTAAAGATACGCAAACGATGTAAAGATACTCAGTTTGAAAGAAACACACTCCCACACTTGCAAAACTCTCAAATTCAATAGAAACTCGCATCAGAAAGCCTTACAGAAAGATACTCAAACGAGAAATGAAAAGATACACAATTGGAATAGTAAAGATATGCAAACGATGTAAAGATACACAATTAGAATAGTAAAGATACGCAAACGATGTAAAGATACTCAGTTTGAAAGAAACACACTCCCACACTTGCAAAACTCTCAAATACAATAGAAACTCGCATCAGAAGCCTTACAGAAACATACTCAAACGAGAAATGAAAAGATACACAATTGGAATAGTAAAGATACGCAAACGATGTAAAGATACACAATTTGAATAGTAAAGATACGCAAACGATGTAAAGATACTCAGTTTGAAAGAAACACACTCCCACACTTGCAAAACTCTCAAATACAATAGAAACCCGCATCAGAAGCCTTACAGAAAGATACTCAAACGAGAAATGAAAAGATACACAATTGGAATAGTAAAGATACGCAAACGATGTAAAGATACACAATTGGAATAGTAAAGATACGCAAACGATGTAAAGATACTCAGTTTGAAAGAAACACACTCCCACACTTGCAAAACTCTCAAATTCAATAGAAACTCGGATCAGAAAGCCTTACAGAAAGATACTCAAACGTGAAATGAAAAGATACACAATTGGAATAGTAAAGATACGCAAACGATGTAAAGATACACAATTGGAATAGTAAAGATACGAAAACGATGTACAGATACACAATTGGAATAGTAAAGATACGCAAACGATGTAAAGATACTCAGTTTGAAAGAAACACACTCCCACACTTGCAAAACTCTCAAATTCAATAGAAACTCGCATGAGAAAGCCTTACAGAAAGATACTCAAACGAGAAATGAAAAGATACACAATTGGAATAGTAAAGATACGCAAACGATGTAAAGATACACAATTGGAATAGTAAAGATACGCAAACGATGTAAAGATACTCAGTTTGAAAGAAACACACTCCCACACTTGCAAAACTCTCAAATTCAATAGAAACTCGCATCAGAAAGCCTTACAGAAAGACACTGAAACGACAAATGAAAAGATACACAATTGGAATAGTAAAGATACGCAAACGATGTAAAGATACACAATTGGAATAGTAAAGATACGAAAACGATGTACAGATACACAATTGGAATAGTAAAGATACGCAAACGATGTAAAGATACTCAGTTTGAAAGAAACACACTCCCACACTTGCAAAACTCTCAAATTCAATAGAAACTCGCATGAGAAAGCCTTACAGAAAGACACTGAAACGAGAAATGAAAAGATACACAATTGGAATAGTAAAGATACGCAAACGATGTAAAGATACACAATTGGAATAGTAAAGATACGCAAACGAAGTAAAGATACTCAGTTTGAAAGAAACACACTCCCACACTTGCAAAACTCTCAAATACAATAGAAACCCGCATCAGAAGCCTTACAGAAAGATACTCAAACGAGAAATGAAAAGATACACAATTGGAATAGTAAAGATACACAAACGATGTAAAGATACTCAGTTTGAAAGAACCACACTCCCACACTTGCAAAACTCTCAAATTCAATAGAAACTCGCATCAGAAAGCCTTACAGAAAGATACTCAAACGTGAAATGAAAAGATACACAATTGGAATAGTAAAGATACGCAAACGATGTAAAGATACACAATTGGAATAGTAAAGATACGCAAACGATGTAAAGATACTCAGTTTGAAAGAAACACACTCCCACACTTGCAAAACTCTCAAATTCAATAGAAACTGGCATCAGAAAGCCTTACAGAAAGATACTCAAACGAGAAATGAAAAGATACACAATTGGAATAGTAAAGATACGCAAACGATGTAAAGATACACAATTTGAATAGTAAAGATACGCAAACGATGTAAAGATACTCAGTTTGAAAGAAACACACTCCCACACTTGCAAAACTCTCAAATACAATAGAAACCCGCATTAGAAAGCCTTACAGAAAGATACTCAAACGAGAAATGAAAAGATACACAATCGGAATAGTAAAGATACGCAAACGATGTAAAGATACTCAGTTTGAAAGAAACACACTCCCACACTTGCAAAACTCTCAAATACAATAGAAACCCGCATCAGAAGCCTTACAGAAAGATACTCAAACGAGAAATGAAAAGATACACAATTGGAATAGTAAAGATACGCAAACGATGTAAAGATACACAATTGGAATAGTAAAGATACGCAAACGATGTAAAGATACTCAGTTTGAAAGTAACACACTCCCACACTTGCAAAACTCTCAAATACAATAGAAACTCGCATCAGAAGCCTTACAGAAAGATACTCAAACGAGAAATGAAAAGATACACAATTGGAATAGTAAAGATACGCAAACGATGTAAAGATACTCAGTTTGAAAGAAACACTCCCACACTTGCAAAACTCTCAAATTCAATAGAAACTCGCATCAGAAAGCCTTACAGAAAGATACTCAAACGAGAAATGAAAAAGTACACAATTGGAATAGTAAAGATACGCAAACGATGTAAAGATACACAATTTGAATAGTAAAGATACGCAAACGATGTAAAGATACTCAGTTTGAAAGAAACACACTCCCACACTTGCAAAACTCTAAAATACAAAAGAAACCCGCATCAGAAGCCTTACAGAAAGATACTCAAACGAGAAATGAAAAGATACACAATTGGAATAGTAAAGATACGCAAACGATGTAAAGATACACAATTGGAATAGAAAAGATACGCAAACGATGTAAAGATACTCAGTTTGAAAGAAACACACTCCCACACTTGGAAAACTCTCAAATACAATAGAAACTCGCATCAGAAGCCTTACAGAAAGATACTCAAACGAGAAATGAAAAGATACACAATTGGAATAGTAAAGATACGCAAACGATGTAAAGATACTCAGTTTGAAAGAAACACACTCCCACACTTGCAAAACTCTCAAATTCAATAGAAACTCGCATCAGAAAGCCTTACAGAAAGATACTCATACGAGAAATGAAAAGATACACAATTGGAATAATAAAGATAAGCAAACGATGTAAAGATACACAATTGGAATAGTAAAGATACGCAAACAATGTAAAGATACTCAGTTTGAAAGAAACACACTCCCACACTTGCAAAACTCTCAAATTCAATAGAAACTCGCATCAGAAAGCCTTACAGAAAGATACTCAAATGAGAAATGAAAAGATACACAATTGGAATAGTAAAGATACGCAAACGATGTAAAGATACACAATTGGAATAGTAAAGATACGCAAACGATGTAAAGATACTCAGTTTGAAAGAAACACACTCCCACACTTGCAAAACTCTCAAATACAATAGAAACTCGCATCAGAAAGCCTTACAGAAAGATACTCAAACGAGAAATGAAAAGATACAAAATTGGAATAGTAAAGATACGCAAACGATGTAAAGATACTCAGTTTGAAAGAAACACACTCCCACACTTGCAAAACTCTCAAATTCAATAGAAACTCGCATCAGAAAGCCTTACAGAAAGATACTCATACGAGAAATGAAAAGATACACAATTGGAATAATAAAGATAAGCAAACGATGTAAAGATACACAATTGGAATAGTAAAGATACGCAAACAATGTAAAGATACTCAGTTTGAAAGAAACACACTCCCACACTTGCAAAACTCTCAAATTCAATAGAAACTCGCATCAGAAAGCCTTACAGAAAGATACTCAAATGAGAAATGAAAAGATACACAATTGGAATAGTAAAGATACGCAAACGATGTAAAGATACACAATTGGAATAGTAAAGATACGCAAACGATGTAAAGATACTCAGTTTGAAAGAAACACACTCCCACACTTGCAAAACTCTCAAATACAATAGAAACTCGCATCAGAAGCCTTACAGAAAGATACTCAAACGAGAAATGAAAAGATACAAAATTGGAATAGTAAAGATACGCAAACGATGTAAAGATACACAATTGGAATAGTAAAGATACGCAAACGATGTAAAGATACTCAGTTTGAAAGAAACACACTCCCACACTTGCAAAACTCTCAAATACAATAGAAACTCGCATCAGAAGCCTTACAGAAAGATATTCGAACGAGAAATGAAAAGATACACAATTGGAATAGTTAAGATACGCAAACGATGTAAAGATACACAATTGGAATAGTAAAGATACGCAAACGATGTAAAGATACTCAGTTTGAAAGAAACACACTCCCACACTTGCAAAACTCTCAAATACAATAGAAACTCGCATCAGAAGCCTTACAGAAAGATACTCAAATGAGAAATGAAAAGATACACAATTGGAATAGTAAAGATACGCAAACGATGTAAAGATACACAATTGGAATAGTAAAGATACGCAAACGATGTAAAGATACTCAGTTTGAAAGAAACACACTCCCACACTTGCAAAACTCTCAAATACAATAGAAACTCGCATCAGAAGCCTTACAGAAAGATACTCAAACGAGAAATAAAAAGATACACAATTGGAATAGTAAAGATACGCAAACGATGTAAAGATAGACAATTTGAATAGTAAAGATACGCAAACGATGTAAAGATACTCAGTTTGAAAGAAACACACTCCCACACTTGCAAAACTCTCAAATTCAATAGAAACTCGCATCAGAAAGCCTTACAGAAAGATACTCAAACGTGAAATGAAAAGATACACAATTGGAATAGTAAAGATACGCAAACGATGTAAAGATACTCAGTTTGAAAGAAACACACTCCCACACTTGCAAAACTCTCAAATTCAATAGAAACTCGCATCAGAAAGCCTTACAGAAAGATACTCAAACGAGAAATGAAAAGATACACAATTGGAATAGTAAAGATACGCAAACGATGTAAAGATACACAATTGGAATAGTAAAGATACGCAAACGATGTAAAGATACTCAGTTTGAAAGAAACACACTCCCACACTTGCAAAACTCCCAAATTCAATAGAAACTCGCATCAGAAAGCCTTACAGAAAGATACTCAAACGAGAAATGAAAAGATACACAATTGGAATAGTAAAGATACGCAAACGATGTAAAGATACACAATTGGAATAGTAAAGATACGCAAACGATGTAAAGATACTCAGTTTGAAAAAAACACACTCCCACACTTGCAAAACTCTCAAATTCAATAGAAACTCGGATCAGAAAGCCTTACAGAAAGATACTCAAACGTGAAATGAAAAGATACACAATTGGAATAGTAAAGATACGCAAACGATGTAAAGATACTCAGTTTGAAAGAAACACACTCCCACACTTGCAAAACTCTCAAATTCAATAGAAACTCGCATCAGAAAGCCTTACAGAAAGATACTCAAACGAGAAATGAAAAGATACACAATTGGAATAATAAAGATACGCAAACGATGTAAAGATACACAATTGGAATAGTAAAGATACGCAAACGATGTAAAGATACTCAGTTTGAAAGAAACACACTCCCGCACTTGCAAAACTCTCAAATTCAATAGAAACTCGCATCAGAAAGCCTTACAGAAAGATACTCAAACGAGAAATGAAAAGATACAAAATTGGAATAGTAAAGATACGCAAACGATGTAAAGATACTCAGTTTGAAAGAAACACACTCCCACACTTGCAAAACTCTCAAATTCAACAGAAACTCGCATCAGAAAGCCTTACAGAAAGATACTCAAACGAGAAATGAAAAGATACACAATTGGAATAGTAAAGATACGCAAACGATGTAAAGATCCACAATTGGAATAGTAAAGATACGCAAACGATGTAAAGATACACAATTGGAATAGTAAAGATACGCAAACGATGTAAAGATACTCAGTTTGAAAGAAACACACTCCCACACTTGCAAAACTCTCAAATATAATAGAAACTCGCATCAGAAACCATACAGAAAGATACTTAAACGAGAAATGAAAAGATACACAATTGGAATAGTAAAGATACGCAAACGATGTAAAGATACACAATTGGAATAGTAAAGATACGCAAACGATGTAAAGATACTCAGTTTGAAAGAAACACACTCCCACACTTGCAAAACTCTCAAATACAATAGAAACTCGCATAAGAAAGCCTTACAGAAAGATACTCAAACGAGAAATGAAAAGATACACAATTGGAATAGTAAAGATACGCAAACGATGTAAAGATACACAATTGGAATAGTAAAGATACGCAAACGGTGTAAAGATACTCAGTTTGAAAGAAACACACTCCCACACTTGCAAAACTCTCAAATACAATAGAAACTCGCATCAGAAGCCTTACAGAAAGATACTCAAACGAGAAATGAAAAGATACACAATTGGAATAGTAAAGATACGCAAACGATGTAAAGATACTCAGTTTGAAAGAAACACACTCCCACACTTGCAAAACTCTCAAATACAATAGAAACTCGCATCAGAAGCCTTACAGAAAGATACTCAAACGAGAAATGAAAAGATACACAATTGGAATAGTAAAGATACGCAAACGATGTAAAGATACACAATTGGAATAGTAAATATACGCAAACGATGTAAAGATACTCAGTTTGAAAGAAACACACTCCCACACTTGCAAAACTCTCAAATTCAATAGAAACTCGTATCAGAAAGCCTTACAGAAAGATACTCAAACGTGAAATGAAAAGATACACAATTGGAATAGTAAAGATACGCAAACGATGTAAAGATACTTAGTTTGAAAGAAACACACTCCCACACTTGCAAAACTCTCAAATTCAATAGAAACTCGCATCAGAAAGCCTTACAGAAAGATACGCAAACGAGAAATGAAAAGATACACAATTGGAATAATAAAGATACGCAAACGATGTAAAGATACACAATTGGAATAGTAAAGATACGCAAACGATGTAAAGATACTCAGTTTGAAAGAAACACACTCCCACACTTGCAAAACTCTCAAATACAATAGAAACTCACATCAGAAGCCTTACAGAAAGATACTCAAACGAGAAATGAAAAGATACACAATTGGAATAGTAAACATACGCAAACGATGTAAAGATACACAATTGGAATAGTAAAGATACGCAAACGATGTAAAGATACTCAGTTTGAAAGAAACACACTCCCACACTTGCAAAACTCTCAAATTCAATAGAAACTCGTATCAGAAAGCCTTACAGAAAGATACTCAAACGTGAAATGAAAAGATACACAATTGGAATAGTAAAGATACGCAAACGATGTAAAGATACTCAGTTTGAAAGAAACACACTCCCACACTTGCAAAACTCTCAAATACAATAGAAACTCGCATCAGAAGCCTTACAGAAAGATACTCAAACGAGAAATGAAAAGATACACAATTGGAATAGTAAAGATAAGCAAACGATGTAAAGATACACAATTGGAATACTAAAGATACGCAAACGATGTAAAGATACTCAGTTTGAAAGAAACACACTCCCACACTTGCAAAACTCTCAAATTCAATAGAAACTCGCATCAGAAAGCCTTACAGAAAGATACTCAAACGAGAAATGAAAAGATACACAATTGGAATAGTAAAGATACGCAAACGATGTAAAGATACACAATTGGAATAGTAAATATACGCAAACGATGTAAAGATACTCAGTTTGAAAGAAACACACTCCCACACTTGCAAAACTCTCAAATTCAATAGAAACTCGTATCAGAAAGCCTTACAGAAAGATACTCAAACGTGAAATGAAAAGATACACAATTGGAATAGTAAAGATACGCAAACGATGTAAAGATACTTAGTTTGAAAGAAACACACTCCCACACTTGCAAAACTCTCAAATTCAATAGAAACTCGCATCAGAAAGCCTTACAGAAAGATACGCAAACGAGAAATGAAAAGATACACAATTGGAATAATAAAGATACGCAAACGATGTAAAGATACACAATTGGAATAGTAAAGATACGCAAACGATGTAAAGATACTCAGTTTGAAAGAAACACACTCCCACACTTGCAAAACTCTCAAATACAATAGAAACTCACATCAGAAGCCTTACAGAAAGATACTCAAACGAGAAATGAAAAGATACACAATTGGAATAGTAAACATACGCAAACGATGTAAAGATACACAATTGGAATAGTAAAGATACGCAAACGATGTAAAGATACTCAGTTTGAAAGAAACACACTCCCACACTTGCAAAACTCTCAAATTCAATAGAAACTCGTATCAGAAAGCCTTACAGAAAGATACTCAAACGTGAAATGAAAAGATACACAATTGGAATAGTAAAGATACGCAAACGATGTAAAGATACTCAGTTTGAAAGAAACACACTCCCACACTTGCAAAACTCTCAAATACAATAGAAACTCGCATCAGAAGCCTTACAGAAAGATACTCAAACGAGAAATGAAAAGATACACAATTGGAATAGTAAAGATAAGCAAACGATGTAAAGATACACAATTGGAATACTAAAGATACGCAAACGATGTAAAGATACTCAGTTTGAAAGAAACACACTCCCACACTTGCAAAACTCTCAAATTCAATAGAAACTCGCATCAGAAAGCCTTACAGAAAGACACTGAAACGAGAAATGAAAAGATACACAATTGGAATAGTAAAGATACGCAAACGATGTAAAGATACACAATTGGAATAGTAAAGATACGCAAACGATGTAAAGATACTCAGTTTGAAAGAAACACACTCCCACACTTGCAAAACTCTCAAATTCAATAGAAACTCGCATCAGAAAGCCTTACAGAAAGACACTGAAACGAGAAATGAAAAGATACACAATTGGAATAGTAAAGATACGCAAACGATGTAAAGATACACAATTGGAATAGTAAAGATACGCAAACGATGTAAAGATACTCAGTTTGAAAGAAACACACTCCCACACTTGCAAAACTCTCAAATTCAATAGAAACTCGCATCAGAAAGCCTTACAGAAAGATACTCAAACGAGAAATGAAAAGATACACAATTGGAATAGTAAAGATACGCAAACGATGTAAAGATACACAATTGGAATAGTAAAGATACGGAAACGATGTAAAGATACTCAGTTTGAAAGAAACACACTCCCACACTTGCAAAACTCTCAAATACAATAGAAACTCGCATCAGAAGCCTTACAGAAAGATACTCAAACGAGAAATGAAAAGATACACAATTGGAATAGTAAAGATACGCAAACGATGTAAAGATACTCAGTTTGAAAGAAACACACTCCCACACTTGCAAAACTCTCAAATACAATAGAAACTCGCATCAGAAGCCTTAGAGAAAGATACTCAAACGAGAAATGAAAAGATACACAATTGGAATAGTAAAGATACGCAAACGATGTAAAGATACACAATTGGAATAGTAAATATACGCAAACGATGTAAAGATACTCAGTTTGAAAGAAACACACTCCCACACTTGCAAAACTCTCAAATTCAATAGAAACTCGTATCAGAAAGCCTTACAGAAAGATACTCAAACGTGAAATGAAAAGATACACAATTGGAATAGTAAAGATACGCAAACGATGTAAAGATACTCAGTTTGAAAGAAACACACTCCCACACTTGCAAAACTCTCAAATTCAATAGAAACTCGCATCAGAAAGCCTTACAGAAAGATACTCAAACGAGAAATGAAAAGATACACAATTGGAATAATAAAGATACGCAAACGATGTAAAGATACACAATTGGAATAGTAAAGATACGCAAACGATGTAAAGATACTCAGTTTGAAAGAAACACACTCCCACACTTGCAAAACTCTCAAATTCAATAGAAACTCGTATCAGAAAGCCTTACAGAAAGATACTCAAACGTGAAATGAAAAGATACACAATTGGAATAGTAAAGATACGCAAACGATGTAAAGATACTCAGTTTGAAAGAAACACACTCCCACACTTGCAAAACTCTCAAATACAATAGAAACTCGCATCAGAAGCCTTACAGAAAGATACTCAAACGAGAAATGAAAAGATACACAATTGGAATAGTAAAGATACGCAAACGATGTAAAGATACTCAGTTTGAAAGAAACACACTCCCACACTTGCAAAACTCTCAAATACAATAGAAACTCGCATCAGAAGCCTTACAGAAAGATACTCAAATGAGAAATGAAAAGATACACAATTGGAATAGTAAAGATACGCAAACGATGTAAAGATACACAATTGGAATAGTAAAGATACGCAAACGATGTAAAGATACTCAGTTTGAAAGAAACACACTCCCACACTTGCAAAACTCTCAAATACAATAGAAACTCGCATCAGAAGCCTTACAGAAAGATACTCAAACGAGAAATGAAAAGATACACAATTGGAATAGTAAAGATACGCAAACGATGTAAAGATAGACAATTTGAATAGTAAAGATACGCAAACGATGTAAAGATACTCAGTTTGAAAGAAACACACTCCCACACTTGCAAAACTCTCAAATACAATAGAAACCCGCATCAGAAGCCTTACAGAAAGATACTCAAACGAGAAATGAAAAGATACACAATTGGAATAGTAAAGATACGCAAACGATGTAAAGATACACAATTGGAATAGTAAAGATACGCAAACGATGTAAAGATACTCAGTTTGAAAGAAACACACTCCCACACTTGCAAAACTCTCAAATACAATAGAAACTCGCATCAGAAAGCCTTACAGAAAGATACTCAAACGAGAAATGAAAAGATACACAATTGGAATAGTAAAGATACGCAAACGATGTAAAGATACACAATTGGAATAGTAAAGATACGCAAACGATGTAAAGATACTCAGTTTGAAAGAAACACACTCCCACACTTGCAAAACTCCCAAATTCAATAGAAACTCGCATCAGAAATCCTTACAGAAAGATACTCAAACGAGAAATGAAAAGATACACAATTGGAATAGTAAAGATACGCAAACGATGTAAAGATACACAATTGGAATAATAAAGATACGCAAACGATGTAAAGATACTCAGTTTGAAAGAAACACACTCCCACACTTGCAAAACTCTCAAATTCAATAGAAACTCGCATCAGAAAGCCTTACAGAAAGATACTCAAACGAGAAATGAAAAGATACAAAATTGGAATAGTAAAGATACGCAAACGATGTAAAGATACTCAGTTTGAAAGAAACACACTCCCACAATTGCAAAACTCTCAAATTCAATAGAAACTCGCATCAGAAATCCTTACAGAAAGATACTCAAGCGAGAAATGAAAAGATACACAATTGGAATAATAAAGATACGCAAACGATGTAAAGATACACAATTGGAATAGTAAAGATACGCAAACGATGTAAAGATACTCAGTTTGAAAGAAACACACTCCCACACTTGCAAAACTCTCAAATTCAATAGAAACTCGCATAAGAAAGCCTTACAGAAAGATACTCAAACGAGAAATGAAAAGATACACAATTGGAATAGTAAAGATACGCAAACGATGTAAAGATACACAATTTGAATAGTAAAGATACGCAAACGATGTAACGATACACAATTGGAATAGTAAAGATACGCAAACGATGTAAAGATACTCAGTTTGAAAGAAACACACTCCCACACTTGCAAAACTCTCAAATACAATAGAAACTCGCATCAGAAGCCTTACAGAAAGATACTCAAACGAGAAATGAAAAGATACACAATTGGAATAGTAAAGATACGCAAACGATGTAAAGATAGACAATTTGAATAGTAAAGATACGCAAACGATGTAAAGATACTCAGTTTGAAAGAAACACACTCCCACACTTGCAAAACTCTCAAATACAATAGAAACCCGCATCAGAAGCCTTACAGAAAGATACTCAAACGAGAAATGAAAAGATACACAATTGGAATAGTAAAGATACGCAAACGATGTAAAGATACACAATTGGAATAGTAAAGATACGCAAACGATGTAAAGATACTCAGTTTGAAAGAAACACACTCCCACACTTGCAAAACTCTCAAATACAATAGAAACTCGCATCAGAAAGCCTTACAGAAAGATACTCAAACGAGAAATGAAAAGATACACAATTGGAATAGTAAAGATACGCAAACGATGTAAAGATACACAATTGGAATAGTAAAGATACGCAAACGATGTAAAGATACTCAGTTTGAAAGAAACACACTCCCACACTTGCAAAACTCCCAAATTCAATAGAAACTCGCATCAGAAATCCTTACAGAAAGATACTCAAACGAGAAATGAAAAGATACACAATTGGAATAGTAAAGATACGCAAACGATGTAAAGATACACAATTGGAATAGTAAAGATACGCAAACGATGTAAAGATACTCAGTTTGAAAGAAACACACTCCCACACTTGCAAAACTCTCAAATTCAATAGAAACTCGCATCAGAAAGCCTTACAGAAAGATACTCAAACGAGAAATGAAAAGATACAAAATTGGAATAGTAAAGATACGCAAACGATGTAAAGATACTCAGTTTGAAAGAAACACACTCCCACAATTGCAAAACTCTCAAATTCAATAGAAACTCGCATCAGAAATCCTTACAGAAAGATACTCAAGCGAGAAATGAAAAGATACACAATTGGAATAATAAAGATACGCAAACGATGTAAAGATACACAATTGGAATAGTAAAGATACGCAAACGATGTAAAGATACTCAGTTTGAAAGAAACACACTCCCACACTTGCAAAACTCTCAAATTCAATAGAAACTCGCATAAGAAAGCCTTACAGAAAGATACTCAAACGAGAAATGAAAAGATACACAATTGGAATAGTAAAGATACGCAAACGATGTAAAGATACACAATTTGAATAGTAAAGATACGCAAACGATGTAACGATACACAATTGGAATAGTAAAGATACGCAAACGATGTAAAGATACTCAGTTTGAAAGAAACACACTCCCACACTTGCAAAACTCTCAAATACAATAGAAACTCGCATCAGAAAGCCTTACAGAAAGATACTCAAACGAGAAATGAAAAGATACACAATTGGAATAGTAAAGATACGCAAACGATGTAAATATACATAATTGGAATAGTAAAGATACGCAAACGATGTAAAGATACTCAGTTTGAAAGAAACACACTCCCACACTTGCAAAACTCTCAAATACAATAGAAACTCGCATCAGAAAACTTTACAGAAAGATACTGAAACGAGAAATGAAAAGATACACAATTGGAATAGTAAAGATACGCAAACGATGTAAAGATACACAATTGGAATAGTAAAGATACGCAAACGATGTAAAGATACTCAGTTTGAAAGAAACACACTCCCACACATGCAAAACTCTCAAATACAATAGAAACTCGCATCAGAAAGCCTTACAGAAAGATACTCAAACGAGAAATGAAAAGATACACAATTGGAATAGTAAAGATACGCAAACGATGTAAAGATACACAATTGGAATAGTAAAGATACGCAAACGATGTAAAGATACTCAGTTTGAAAGAAACACACTCCCACACTTGCAAAACTCTCAAATACAATAGAAACTCGCATCAGAAGCCTTACAGAAAGATACTCAAACGAGAAATGAAAAGATACACAATTGGAATAGTAAAGATACGCAAACGATGTAAAGATACACAATTGGAATAGTAAAGATACGCAAACGATGTAAAGATACTCAGTTTGAAAGAAACACACTCCCACACTTGCAAAACTCTCAAATTCAATAGAAACTCGGATCAGAAAGCCTTACAGAAAGATACTCAAACGAGAAATGAAAAGATATAAAATTGGAATAGTAAAGATACGCAAACGATGTAAAGATACTCAGTTTGAAAGAAACTCACTCCCACACTTGCAAAACTCTCAAATTCAATAGAAACTCGCATCAGAAGCCTTACAGAAAGATACTCAAACGAGAAATGAAAAGATACACAATTGGAATAGTAAAGATACGCAAACGATGTAAAGATACACAATTTGAATAGTAAAGATACACAAACGATGTAACGATACACAATTGGAATAGTAAAGATACGCAAACGATGTAAAGATACTCAGTTTGAAAGAAACACACTTCCACACTTGCGAAACTCTCAAATTCAATAGAAACTCGCATCAGAAAGCCTTACAGAAAGATACTGAAACGAGAAATGAAAAGATACACAATTCGAATAGTAAAGATACGCAAACGATGTAAAGATACACAATTGGAATAGTAAAGATACGCAAACGATGTAAAGATACTCAGTTTGAAAGAAACACACTCCCACACTTGCAAAACTCTCAAATTCAATAGAAACTCGCATCAGAAAGCCTTACAGAAAGATACTCAAACGAGAAATGAAAAGATACACAATTGGAATAGTAAAGATACGCAAACGATGTAAAGATACACAATTGGAATAGTAAAGATACGCAAACGATGTAAAGATACTCAGTTTGAAAGAAACACACTCCCACACTTGCAAAACTCTCAAATACAATAGAAACTCGCATCAGAAGCCTTAGAGAAAGATACTCAAACGAGAAATGAAAAGATACACAATTGGAATAGTAAAGATACGCAAACGATGTAAAGATACACAATTGGAATAGTAAATATACGCAAACGATGTAAAGATACTCAGTTTGAAAGAAACACACTCCCACACTTGCAAAACTCTCAAATTCAATAGAAACTCGTATCAGAAAGCCTTACAGAAAGATACTCAAACGTGAAATGAAAAGATACACAATTGGAATAGTAAAGATATGCAAACGATGTAAAGATACTCAGTTTGAAAGAAACACACTCCCACACTTGCAAAACTCTCAAATTCAATAGAAACTCGCATCAGAAAGCCTTACAGAAAGATACTCAAACGAGAAATGAAAAGATACACAATTGGAATAATAAAGATACGCAAACGATGTAAAGATACACAATTGGAATAGTAAAGATACGCAAACGATGTAAAGATACTCAGTTTGAAAGAAACACACTCCCACACTTGCAAAACTCTCAAATTCAATAGAAACTCGTATCAGAAAGCCTTACAGAAAGATACTCAAACGTGAAATGAAAAGATACACAATTGGAATAGTAAAGATACGCAAACGATGTAAAGATACTCAGTTTGAAAGAAACACACTCCCACACTTGCAAAACTCTCAAATACAATAGAAACTCGCATCAGAAGCCTTACAGAAAGATACTCAAACGAGAAATGAAAAGATACACAATTGGAATAGTAAAGATACGCAAACGATGTAAAGATACTCAGTTTGAAAGAAACACACTCCCACACTTGCAAAACTCTCAAATACAATAGAAACTCGCATCAGAAGCCTTACAGAAAGATACTCAAATGAGAAATGAAAAGATACACAATTGGAATAGTAAAGATACGCAAACGATGTAAAGATACACAATTGGAATAGTAAAGATACGCAAACGATGTAAAGATACTCAGTTTGAAAGAAACACACTCCCACACTTGCAAAACTCTCAAATACAATAGAAACTCGCATCAGAAGCCTTACAGAAAGATACTCAAACGAGAAATGAAAAGATACACAATTGGAATAGTAAAGATACGCAAACGATGTAAAGATAGACAATTTGAATAGTAAAGATACGCAAACGATGTAAAGATACTCAGTTTGAAAGAAACACACTCCCACACTTGCAAAACTCTCAAATACAATAGAAACCCGCATCAGAAGCCTTACAGAAAGATACTCAAACGAGAAATGAAAAGATACACAATTGGAATAGTAAAGATACGCAAACGATGTAAAGATACACAATTGGAATAGTAAAGATACGCAAACGATGTAAAGATACTCAGTTTGAAAGAAACACACTCCCACACTTGCAAAACTCTCAAATACAATAGAAACTCGCATCAGAAAGCCTTACAGAAAGATACTCAAACGAGAAATGAAAAGATACACAATTGGAATAGTAAAGATACGCAAACGATGTAAAGATACACAATTGGAATAGTAAAGATACGCAAACGATGTAAAGATACTCAGTTTGAAAGAAACACACTCCCACACTTGCAAAACTCCCAAATTCAATAGAAACTCGCATCAGAAATCCTTACAGAAAGATACTCAAACGAGAAATGAAAAGATACAAAATTGGAATAGTAAAGATACGCAAACGATGTAAAGATACTCAGTTTGAAAGAAACACACTCCCACAATTGCAAAACTCTCAAATTCAATAGAAACTCGCATCAGAAATCCTTACAGAAAGATACTCAAGCGAGAAATGAAAAGATACACAATTGGAATAATAAAGATACGCAAACGATGTAAAGATACACAATTGGAATAGTAAAGATACGCAAACGATGTAAAGATACTCAGTTTGAAAGAAACACACTCCCACACTTGCAAAACTCTCAAATTCAATAGAAACTCGCATAAGAAAGCCTTACAGAAAGATACTCAAACGAGAAATGAAAAGATACACAATTGGAATAGTAAAGATACGCAAACGATGTAAAGATACACAATTTGAATAGTAAAGATACGCAAACGATGTAACGATACACAATTGGAATAGTAAAGATACGCAAACGATGTAAAGATACTCAGTTTGAAAGAAACACACTCCCACACTTGCAAAACTCTCAAATACAATAGAAACTCGCATCAGAAGCCTTACAGAAAGATACTCAAACAAGAAATGAAAAGATACACAATTGGAATAGTAAAGATACGCAAACGATGTAAAGATACACAATTGGAATAGTAAAGATACGCAAACGATGTAAAGATACTCAGTTTGAAAGAAACACACTCCCACACTTGCAAAACTCTCAAATACAATAGAAACTCGCATCAGAAAGCCTTACAGAAAGATACTCAAACGAGAAATGAAAAGATACACAATTGGAATAGTAAAGATACGCAAACGATGTAAATATACATAATTGGAATAGTAAAGATACGCAAACGATGTAAAGATACTCAGTTTGAAAGAAACACACTCCCACACTTGCAAAACTCTCAAATACAATAGAAACTCGCATCAGAAAACTTTACAGAAAGATACTGAAACGAGAAATGAAAAGATACACAATTGGAATAGTAAAGATACGCAAACGATGTAAAGATACACAATTGGAATAGTAAAGATACGCAAACGATGTAAAGATACTCAGTTTGAAAGAAACACACTCCCACACTTGCAAAACTCTCAAATACAATAGAAACTCGCATCAGAAGCCTTACAGAAAGATACTCAAACGAGAAATGAAAACATACACAATTGGAATAGTAAAGATACGCAAACGATGTAAAGATACACAATTGGAATAGTAAAGATACGCAAACGATGTAAAGATACTCAGTTTGAAAGAAACACACTCCCACACATGCAAAACTCTCAAATACAATAGAAACTCGCATCAGAAAGCCTTACAGAAAGATACTCAAACGAGAAATGAAAAGATACACAATTGGAATAGTAAAGATACGCAAACGATGTAAAGATACACAATTGGAATAGTAAAGATACGCAAACGATGTAAAGATACTCAGTTTGAAAGAAACACACTCCCACACTTGCAAAACTCTCAAATACAATAGAAACTCGCATCAGAAGCCTTACAGAAAGATACTCAAACGAGAAATGAAAAGATACACAATTGGAATAGTAAAGATACGCAAACGATGTAAAGATACACAATTGGAATAGTAAAGATACGCAAACGATGTAAAGATACTCAGTTTGAAAGAAACACACTCCCACACTTGCAAAACTCTCAAATTCAATAGAAACTCGGATCAGAAAGCCTTACAGAAAGATACTCAAACGAGAAATGAAAAGATATAAAATTGGAATAGTAAAGATACGCAAACGATGTAAAGATACTCAGTTTGAAAGAAACACACTCCCACACTTGCAAAACTCTCAAATTCAATAGAAACTCGCATCAGAAGCCTTACAGAAAGATACTCAAACGAGAAATGAAAAGATACACAATTGGAATAGTAAAGATACGCAAACGATGTAAAGATACACAATTTGAATAGTAAAGATACACAAACGATGTAACGATACACAATTGGAATAGTAAAGATACGCAAACGATGTAAAGATACTCAGTTTGAAAGAAACACACTCCCACACTTGCAAAACTCTCAAATACAATAGAAACTCGCATCAGAAGCCTTACAGAAAGATACTCAAATGAGAAATGAAAAGATACACAATTGGAATAGTAAAGATACGCAAACGATGTAAAGATACACAATTGGAATAGTAAAGATACGCAAACGATGTAAAGATACTCAGTTTGAAAGAAACACACTCCCACACTTGCAAAACTCTCAAATACAATAGAAACTCGCATCAGAAGCCTTACAGAAAGATACTCAAACGAGAAATGAAAAGATACACAATTGGAATAGTAAAGATACGCAAACGATGTAAAGATAGACAATTTGAATAGTAAAGATACGCAAACGATGTAAAGATACTCAGTTTGAAAGAAACACACTCCCACACTTGCAAAACTCTCAAATACAATAGAAACCCGCATCAGAAGCCTTACAGAAAGATACTCAAACGAGAAATGAAAAGATACACAATTGGAATAGTAAAGATACGCAAACGATGTAAAGATACACAATTTGAATAGTAAAGATACGCAAACGATGTAAAGATACTCAGTTTGAAAGAAACACACTCCCACACTTGCAAAACTCTCAAATACAATAGAAACTCGCATCAGAAAGCCTTACAGAAAGATACTCAAACGAGAAATGAAAAGATACACAATTGGAATAGTAAAGATACGCAAACGATGTAAAGATACACAATTGGAATAGTAAAGATACGCAAACGATGTAAAGATACTCAGTTTGAAAGAAACACACTCCCACACTTGCAAAACTCCCAAATTCAATAGAAACTCGCATCAGAAATCCTTACATAAAGATACTCAAACGAGAAATGAAAAGATACAAAATTGGAATAGTAAAGATACGCAAACGATGTAAAGATACTCAGTTTGAAAGAAACACACTCCCACAATTGCAAAACTCTCAAATTCAATAGAAACTCGCATCAGAAATCCTTACAGAAAGATACTCAAGCGAGAAATGAAAAGATACACAATTGGAATAATAAAGATACGCAAACGATGTAAAGATACACAATTGGAATAGTAAAGATACGCAAACGATGTAAAGATACTCAGTTTGAAAGAAACACACTCCCACACTTGCAAAACTCTCAAATTCAATAGAAACTCGCATAAGAAAGCCTTACAGAAAGATACTCAAACGAGAAATGAAAAGATACACAATTGGAATAGTAAAGATACGCAAACGATGTAAAGATACACAATTTGAATAGTAAAGATACGCAAACGATGTAACGATACACAATTGGAATAGTAAAGATACGCAAACGATGTAAAGATACTCAGTTTGAAAGAAACACACTCCCACACTTGCAAAACTCTCAAATACAATAGAAACTCGCATCAGAAGCCTTACAGAAAGATACTCAAACAAGAAATGAAAAGATACACAATTGGAATAGTAAAGATACGCAAACGATGTAAAGATACACAATTGGAATAGTAAAGATACGCAAACGATGTAAAGATACTCAGTTTGAAAGAAACACACTCCCACACTTGCAAAACTCTCAAATACAATAGAAACTCGCATCAGAAAGCCTTACAGAAAGATACTCAAACGAGAAATGAAAAGATACACAATTGGAATAGTAAAGATACGCAAACGATGTAAATATACATAATTGGAATAGTAAAGATACGCAAACGATGTAAAGATACTCAGTTTGAAAGAAACACACTCCCACACTTGCAAAACTCTCAAATACAATAGAAACTCGCATCAGAAAACTTTACAGAAAGATACTGAAACGAGAAATGAAAAGATACACAATTGGAATAGTAAAGATACGCAAACGATGTAAAGATACACAATTGGAATAGTAAAGATACGCAAACGATGTAAAGATACTCAGTTTGAAAGAAACACACTCCCACACTTGCAAAACTCTCAAATACAATAGAAACTCGCATCAGAAGCCTTACAGAAAGATACTCAAACGAGAAATGAAAACATACACAATTGGAATAGTAAAGATACGCAAACGATGTAAAGATACACAATTGGAATAGTAAAGATACGCAAACGATGTAAAGATACTCAGTTTGAAAGAAACACACTCCCACACATGCAAAACTCTCAAATACAATAGAAACTCGCATCAGAAAGCCTTACAGAAAGATACTCAAACGAGAAATGAAAAGATACACAATTGGAATAGTAAAGATACGCAAACGATGTAAAGATACACAATTGGAATAGTAAAGATACGCAAACGATGTAAAGATACTCAGTTTGAAAGAAACACACTCCCACACTTGCAAAACTCTCAAATACAATAGAAACTCGCATCAGAAGCCTTACAGAAAGATACTCAAACGAGAAATGAAAAGATACACAATTGGAATAGTAAAGATACGCAAACGATGTAAAGATACACAATTGGAATAGTAAAGATACGCAAACGATGTAAAGATACTCAGTTTGAAAGAAACACACTCCCACACTTGCAAAACTCTCAAATTCAATAGAAACTCTGATCAGAAAGCCTTACAGAAAGATACTCAAACGAGAAATGAAAAGATATAAAATTGGAATAGTAAAGATACGCAAACGATGTAAAGATACTCAGTTTGAAAGAAACACACTCCCACACTTGCAAAACTCTCAAATTCAATAGAAACTCGCATCAGAAGCCTTACAGAAAGATACTCAAACGAGAAATGAAAAGATACACAATTGGAATAGTAAAGATACGCAAACGATGTAAAGATACACAATTTGAATAGTAAAGATACACAAACGATGTAACGATACACAATTGGAATAGTAAAGATACGCAAACGATGTAAAGATACTCAGTTTGAAAGAAACACACTCCCACACTTGCGAAACTCTCAAATTCAATAGAAACTCGCATCAGAAAGCCTTACAGAAAGATACTGAAACGAGAAATGAAAAGATACACAATTCGAATAGTAAAGATACGCAAACGATGTAAAGATACACAATTGGAATAGTAAAGATACGCAAACGATGTAAAGATACTCAGTTTGAAAGAAACAGACTCCCACACTTGCAAAACTTTCAAATACAATAGAAACTCGCATCAGAAGCCTTACAGAAAGATACTCAAACGAGAAATGAAAAGATACACAATTGGAATAGTAAAGATACGCAAACGATGTAAAGATACATAATTGGAATAGTAAAGATACGCAAACGATGTAACGATACACAATTGGAATAGTAAAGATACGCAAACGATGTAAAGATACTCAGTTTGAAAGAAACACACTCCCACACTTGCAAAACTCTCAAATTCAATAGAAACTCGCATCAGAAAGCCTTACAGAAAGATACTGAAACGAGAAATGAAAAGATACACAATTGGAGTAGTAAAGATACGCAAACGATGTAAAGATACACAATTGGAATAGTAAAGATACGCAAACGATTTAAAGATACTCAGTTTGAAAGAAACACACTCCCACACTTGCAAAACTCTCAAATACAATAGAAACTCGCATCAGAAGCCTTACAGAAAGATACTCGAACGAGAAATGAAAAGATACACAATTGGAATAGTAAAGATACGCAAACGATGTAAAGATACACAATTGGAATAGTAAAGATACGCAAACGATGTAAAGATACACAATTGGAATAGTAAAGATACGCAAACGATGTAAAGATACTCAGTTTGAAAGAAACACACTCTCACAGTTCCAAAACTCTCAAATACAATAGAAACTCGCATCAGAAGCCTTACAGAAAGATACTCAAACGAGAAATGAAAAGATACACAATTGGAATAGTAAAGATACGCAAACGATGTAAAGATACTCAGTTCGAAAGAAACACACTCCCACACTTGCAAAACTCTCAAATACAATAGAAACTCGCATCAGAAGCCTTACAGAAAGATACTCAAACGAGAAATGAAAAGATACACAATTGGAATAGTAAAGATACGCAAACGATGTAAAGATACACAATTGGAATAGTAAAGATACGCAAACGATGTAAAGGTACTCAGTTTGAACGAAACACACTCCCACACTTGCAAAACTCTCAAATACAATAGAAACTCGCATCAGAAGCCTTACAGAAAGATACTCAAACGAGAAATGAAAAGATACACAATTGGAATAGTAAAGATACGCAAACGATGTAAAGATACACAATTGGAATAGTAAAGATACGCAAACGATGTAACGATACACAATTGGAATAGTAAAGATACGCAAACGATGTAAAGATACTCTGTTTGAAAGAAACACACTCCCACACTTGCAAAACTCTCAAATTCAATAGAAACTCGCATCAGAAAGCCTTACAGAAATATACTCAAACGAGAAATGAAAAGATACACAATTGGAATAGTAAAGATACGCAAACGATGTAAAGATACACAATTGGAATAGTAAAGATACGCAAACGATGTAAAGATACTCAGTTTGAAAGAAACACACTCCCACACTTGCAAAACTTTCAAATACAATAGAAACTCGCATCAGAAGCCTTACAGAAAGATACTCAAACGAGAAATGAAAAGATACACAATTGGAATAGTAAAGATACGCAAACGATGTAAAGATACACAATTGGAATAGTAAAGATACGCAACCGATTTAAAGATACACAATTGGAATAGTAAAGATACTCAAACGATGTAAAGATACTCAGTTTGAAAGAAACACACTCCCACACTTGCAAAACTCTTAAATACAATAGAAACTCGCATCAGAAGCCTTACAGAAACATACTTAAACGAGAAATGAAAAGATACACAATTGGAATAGTAAAGATACGCAAACGATGTAAAGATACACAATTTGAATAGTAAAGATACGCAAACGATGTAAAGATACTCAGTTTGAAAGAAACAGACTCCCACACTTGCAAAACTTTCAAATACAATAGAAACTCGCATCAGAAGCCTTACAGAAAGATACTCAAACGAGAAATGAAAAGATACACAATTGGAATAGTAAAGATACGCAAACGATGTAAAGATACATAATTGGAATAGTAAAGATACGCAAACGATGTAACGATACACAATTGGAATAGTAAAGATACGCAAACGATGTAAAGATACTCAGTTTGAAAGAAACACACTCCCACACTTGCAAAACTCTCAAATACAATAGAAACTCGCATCAGAAGCCTTACAGAAACATACTTAAACGAGAAATGAAAAGATACACAATTGGAATAGTAAAGATACGCAAACGATGTAAAGATACACAATTGGAATAGTAAAGATACGCAAACGATGTAAAGGTACTCAGTTTGAACGAAACACACTCCCAGACTTGCAAAACTCTCAAATACAATAGAAACTCGCATCAGAAGCCTTACAGAAAGATACTCAAACGAGAAATGAAAAGATACACAATTGGAATAGTAAAGATACGCAAACGATGTAAAGATACACAATTGGAATAGTAAAGATACGCAAACGATGTAAAGATACACAATTGGAATAGTAAAGATACGCAAACGATGTAAAGATACTCAGTTTGAAAGAAACACACTCCCACACTTGCAAAACTCTCAAATACAATAGAAACTCGCATCAGAAGCCTTACAGAAACATACTTAAACGAGAAATGAAAAGATACACAATTGGAATAGTAAAGATACGCAAACGATGTAAAGATACACAATTGGAATAGTAAAGATACGCAAACGATGTAAAGGTACTCAGTTTGAACGAAACACACTCCCAGACTTGCAAAACTCTCAAATTCAATAGAAACTCGCATCAGAAAGCCTTACAGAAAGATACTGAAACGAGAAATGAAAAGATACACAATTCGAATAGTAAAGATACGCAAACGATGTAAAGATACACAATTGGAATAGTAAAGATACGCAAACGATGTAAAGATACTCAGTTTGAAAGAAACAGACTCCCACACTTGCAAAACTTTCAAATACAATAGAAACTCGCATCAGAAGCCTTACAGAAAGATACTCAAACGAGAAATGAAAAGATACACAATTGGAATAGTAAAGATACGCAAACGATGTAAAGATACATAATTGGAATAGTAAAGATACGCAAACGATGTAACGATACACAATTGGAATAGTAAAGATACGCAAACGATGTAAAGATACTCAGTTTGAAAGAAACACACTCCCACACTTGCAAAACTCTCAAATACAATAGAAACTCGCATCAGAAGCCTTACAGAAACATACTTAAACGAGAAATGAAAAGATACACAATTGGAATAGTAAAGATACGCAAACGATGTAAAGATACACAATTGGAATAGTAAAGATACGCAAACGATGTAAAGGTACTCAGTTTGAACGAAACACACTCCCAGACTTGCAAAACTCTCAAATACAATAGAAACTCGCATCAGAAGCCTTACAGAAAGATACTCAACGAGAAATGAAAAGATACACAATTGGAATAGTAAAGATACGCAAACGATGTAAAGATACACAATTGGAATAGTAAAGATACGCAAACGATGTAACGATACACAATTGGAATAGTAAAGATACGCAAACGATGTAAAGATACTCTGTTTGAAAGAAACACACTCCCACACTTGCAAAACTCTCAAATTCAATAGAAACTCGCATCAGAAAGCCTTACAGAAATATACTCAAACGAGAAATGAAAAGATACACAATTGGAATAGTAAAGATACGCAAACGATGTAAAGATACACAATTGGAATAGTAAAGATACGCAAACGATGTAAAGATACTCAGTTTGAAAGAAACACACTCCCACACTTGCAAAACTTTCAATTCAATAGAAACTCGCATCAGAAAGCCTTACAGAAAGATACTCAAACGAGAAATGAAAAGATACACAATTGGAATAGTAAAGATACGCAACCGATGTAAAGATACACAATTGGAATAGTAAAGATACTCAAACGATGTAAAGATACTCAGTTTGAAAGAAACACACTCCCACACTTGCAAAACTCTCAAATACAATAGAAACTCGCATCAGAAGCCTTACAGAAACATACTTAAACGAGAAATGAAAAGATACACAATTGGAATAGTAAAGATACGCAAACGATGTAAAGATACACAATTGGAATAGTAAAGATACGCAAACGATGTAAAGATACTCAGTTTGAAAGAAACACACTCCCACACTTGCAAAACTCTCAAATACAATAGAAACTCGCATCAGAAGCCTTACAGAAAGATACTCAAACGAGAAATGAAAAGATACACAATTGGAATAGTAAAGATACGCAAACGATGTAAAGATACACAATTGGAATAGTAAAGATACGCAAACGATGTAAAGATACTCAGTTTGCAAGAAACACACTCCCACACTTGCAAAACTCTCAAATACAATAGAAACTCGCATCAGAAGCCTTACAGAAAGATACTCAAACGAGAAATGAAAAGATACACAATTGGAATAGTAAAGATACGCAAACGATGTAAAGATACACAATTGGAATAGTAAAGATACGCAAACGATGTAAAGATACTCAGTTTGAAAGAAACACACTCCCACACTTGCAAAACTTTCAAATTCAATAGAAACTCGCATCAGAAAGCCTTACAGAAAGATACTCAAACGAGAAATGAAAAGATACACAATTGGAATAGTAAAGATACGCAACCGATGTAAAGATACACAATTGGAATAGTAAAGATACTCAAACGATGTAAAGATACTCAGTTTGAAAGAAACACACTCCCACACTTGCAAAACTCTTAAATACAATAGAAACTCGCATCAGAAGCCTTACAGAAACATACTTAAACGAGAAATGAAAAGATACACAATTGGAATAGTAAAGATACGCAAACGATGTAAAGATACACAATTGGAATAGTAAAGATACGCAAACGATGTAAAGATACTCAGTTTGAAAGAAACACACTCCCACACTTGCAAAACTCTCAAATACAATAGAAACTCGCATCAGAAGCCTTACAGAAAGATACTCAAACGAGAAATGAAAAGATACACAATTGGAATAGTAAAGATACGCAAACGATGTAAA